>NW_026728375.1:0-76507 GCF_030684315.1 Stegostoma tigrinum
CTGAGGGAGAGAGTGTGTGTGTGTGTGTGAGGCAGTGTCTGAGGGAGAAGACGTGTGTGTGTGTGTGTGAGGCAGTGTCTGAGGGAGAGAGTGTGTGTGTGTGTGTGAGGCAGTGTCTGAGGGAGAGAGTGTGTGTGTGTGTGTGAGGCAGTGTCTGAGGAGAGAGTGTGTGTGTGTGAGGCAGTGTCTGAGGAGGAGAGAGTGTGTGTGTGTGTGTGAGGCAGTGTCTGAGGGAGAGAGTGTGTGTGTGTGTGTGTGTGAGGCAGTGTCTGAGGGAGAGAGTGAGAGTGTGTGTGTGTGAGGCAGTGTCTGAGGGAGAGAGTGTGTGTGTGTGTGTGAGGCAGTGTCTGAGGAGAGAGTGTGTGTGTGTGAGGCAGTGTCTGAGGGAGAGAGTGTGTGTGTGTGAGGCAGTGTCTGAGGGAGAGAGTGTGTGTGTGTGTGTGAGGCAGTGTCTGAGGAGAGTGTGTGAGTGTGTGTGTGTGAGGCAGTGTCTGAGGGAGAGTGTGTGTGTGTGTGTGTGTGTGAGGCAGTGTGTCTGAGGGAGAGAGAGTGTGTGTGTGTGTGTGAGAGTCAGTGTCTGAGGGAGAGAGTGTGTGTGTGTGTGTGTGTGAGACTGTGTCTGAGGGAGAGAGAGTGTGTGTGTGTGTGTGAGGACTGTGTCTGAGGGAGAGAGTGTGTGTGTGTGTGTGAGACTGTGTCTGAGGAGAGTGTGTGTGTGTGAGGCAGTGTCCTGAGGGAGAGAGTGTGTGTGTGTTGTGTGAGGCAGTGTCTGAGGGAGAGAGTGTGTGTGGGCAGTGTGAGGGAGAGTGTGTGTGTGAGGCAGTGTCTGAGGGAGAGAGTGTGTGTGTGTGTGTGAGGCAGTGTCTGAGGGAGAGAGTGTGTGTGTGTGAGGCAGTGTCTGAGGGAGAGAGTGTGTGTGTGTGAGGGCAGTGTCTGAGGGAGAGAGTGTGTGTGTGTGTGTGTGAGGCAGTGTCTGAGGGAGAGAGTGTGTGTGTGTGTGTGAGGCAGTGTCTGAGGGAGAGAGTGTGTGTGTGTGTGTGTGAGGCAGTGTCTGAGGGAGAGAGAGTGTGTGTGTGTGTGTGAGGCTGTGTCTGAGGGAGAGTGTGTGTGTGTGAGGCAGTGTCTGAGGGAGAGAGTGTGTGTGTGTGTGTGAGGCAGTGTCTGAGGGAGAGAGTGTGTGTGTGTGTGTGTGTGAGGCAGTGTCTGAGGGAGAGTGTGTGTGTGAGGCAGTGTCTGAGGGAGAGAGTGTGTGTGTGTGTGTGAGGCAGTGTCTGAGGGAGAGAGTGTGTGTGTGAGGCAGTGTCTGAGGAGAGAGTGTGTGTGTGAGGCAGTGTCTGAGGGAGAGAGTGTGTGTGTGTGTGTGTGAGAGCTGTGTCTGAGGGAGAGATGTGTGTGTGTGTGTGTGAGGCACTGTGTCTGAGGGAGAGAGTGTGTGTGTGTGTGTGTGAGCTGTGTCTGAGGGAGAGAGTGTGTGTGTGTGTGTGTGAGACTGTGTCTGAGGGAGAGAGTGTGTGTGTGTGTGTGTGTGAAGACTGTGTCTGAGGGAGAGAGTGTGTGTGTGTGTGTGTGTGTGAGGCAGTGTCTGAGGGAGAGAGTGTGTGTGTGTGTGTGAGGCAGTGTCCTGAGGGAGAGAGTGTGTGTGTGTGTGTGTGTGAGACTGTGTCTGAGGGAGAGAGTGTGTGATGTGTGTGTGTGAGGACTGTGTCTGAGGGAGAGAGTGTGTGTGTGAGGCAGTGTCTGAGGAGAGAGTGTGTGTGTGAGGCAGTGTCTGAGGGAGAGAGTGTGTGTGTGTGTGTGAGGCAGTGTCTGAGGGAGAGAGTGTGTGTGTGTGTGTGTGAGGCAGTGTCTGAGGGAGAGTGTGTGTGTGTGTGAGCAGTGTCTGAGGGAGAGAGTGTGTGTGGTGTGTGTGTGAGGCAGTGTCTGAGGGAGAGAGTGTGTGTGTGTGTGTGAGGCAGTGTCTGAGGGAGAGAGTGTGTGTGTGTGTGAGGCTGTGTCTGAGGAGAGAGTGTGTGTGTGAGGCGTGTCTGAGGGAGAGAGTGTGTGTGTGTGTGAGACTGTGTCTGAGGGAGAGAGTGTGTGTGTGTGTGTGTGAGAGCTAGTGTCTGAGGGAGAGAGTGTGTGTGTGTGTGTGTGTGTGAGGCAGTGTCTGAGGGAGAGAGTGTGTGTGTGTGTGTGAGGCAGTGTCTGAGGGAGAGAGTGTGTGTGTGTGTGTGTGTGAGGACTGTGTCTGAGGGAGAGAGTGTGTGTGTGTGTGTGAGCTGTGTCTGAGGGAGAGAGTGTGTGTGTGTGAGGCAGTGTCTGAGGGAGAGAGTGTGTGTGTGAGGCAGTGTCTGAGGGAGAGAGTGTGTGTGTGTGTGTGAGGCAGTGTCTGAGGGAGAGAGTGTGTGTGTGTGTGTGAGGCAGTGTCTGAGGGAGAGAGTGTGTGTGTGTGTGTGAGACAGTGTCTGAGGGAGAGAGTGTGTGTGTGTGTGTGTGAGGCAGTGTCTGAGGGAGAGAGTGTGTGTGTGTGTGTGAGGCAGTGTCTGAGGGAGAGAGTGTGTGTGTGTGTGTGAGGCTGTGTCTGAGGGAGAGTGTGTGTGTGTGAGGCAGTGTCTGAGGGAGAGAGTGTGTGTGTGTGTGTGAGGCAGTGTCTGAGGGAGAGAGTGTGTGTGTGTGTGTGAGGCAGTGTCTGAGGGAGAGAGTGTGTGTGAGGCAGTGTCTGAGGGAGAGAGTGTGTGTGTGTGTGTGAGGCAGTGTCTGAGGGAGAGTGTGTGTGTGTGAGGCAGTGTCTGAGGGAGAGAGTGTGTGTGTGTGAGGCAGTGTCTGAGGGAGAGAGTGTGTGTGTGTGTGTGAGGCAGTGTCTGAGGGAGAGAGTGTGTGTGTGTGTGTGTGAGGCAGTGTCTGAGGGAGAGAGTGTGTGTGTGTGTGTGAGGCAGTGTCTGAGGGAGAGAGTGTGTGTGTGTGTGTGTGAGGCTGTGTCTGAGGGAGAGTGTGTGTGTGTGAGGCAGTGTCTGAGGGGAGAGAGTGTGTGTGTGTGTGTGAGGCAGTGTCTGAGGGAGAGAGAGTGTGTGTGTGTGTGTGTGAGGCAGTGTCTGAGGGAGAGAGTTGTGTGTGTGAGGCAGTGTCTGAGGGAGAGAGTGTGTGTGTGTGTGTGAGGCAGTGTCTGAGGGAGAGAGTGTGTGTGTGTGTGAGGGCAGTGTCTGAGGGAGAGAGTGTGTGTGTGTGTGTGAGGCAGTGTCTGAGGGAGAGAGTGTGTGTGTGTGTGTGAGGCAGTGTCTGAGGGAGAGAGTGTGTGTGTGTGTGTGTGTGAGACTGTGTCTGAGGGAGAGAGTGTGTGTGTGTGTGTGTGAGACTGTGTCTGAGGGAGAGAGTGTGAGTGTGAGACTGTGTCTGAGGGAGAGAGTGTGTGTGTGAGGCAGTGTCTGAGGGAGAGAGTGTGTGTGTGTGTGTGTGAGACTGTGTCTGAGGGAGAGAGTGTGTGTGTGTGTGTGTGAGACTGTGTCCTGAGGGAGAGAGTGTGTGTGTGTGTGTGTGTGAGACTGTGTCTGAGGGAGAGAGTGTGTGTGTGTGTGTGTGAGACTGTGTCTGAGGGAGAGAGTGTGTGTGTGTGTGTGTGAGGACTGTGTCTGAGGGAGGAGAGAGTGTGTGTGTGTGTGTGAGGCAGTGTCTGAGGGAGAGAGTGAGTGTGTGTGTGTGTGTGAGAGCAGTGTCTGAGGGAGAGAGTGTGTGTGTGTGTGTGAGGCTGTGTCTGAGGGAGAGAGTGTGTGTGTGAGGCAGTGTCTGAGGGAGAGAGTGTGTGTGTGAGGCAGTGTCTGAGGGAGAGAGTGTGTGTGTGTGTGTGTGAGGCAGTGTCTGAGGGAGAGAGTGTGTGTGTGTGTGTGTGAGGCAGTGTCTGAGGGAGGAGAGTGTGTGTGTGTGTGTGAGGCAGTGTCTGAGGGAGAGAGTGTGTGTGTGTGTGTGTGAGGCAGTGTCTGAGGGAGAGAGTGTGTTGTGTGTGTGTGTGAGGCAGTGTCTGAGGGAGAGAGTGTGTGTGTGTGTGTGAGGCTGTGTCTGAGGGAGAGTGTGTGTGTGTGTGAGGCAGTGTCTGAGGGAGAGAGTGTGTGTGTGTGTGTGAGGACTGTGTCTGAGGGAGAGTGTGTGTGTGTGTGTGTGTGAGACTGTGTCTGAGGGAGAGTGTGTGTGTGTGCTGTGTATGTGTGAGGCAGTGTCTGAGGGAGAGAGTGTGTGTGTGTGTGTGAGGCAGTGTCTGAGGGAGAGAGTGAGTGTGTGTGTGTGTGTGTGTGAGACTGTGTCTGAGGGAGAGAGTGTGTGTGTGTGTGTGAGGACTGTGTCTGAGGGAGAGAGTGTGTGTGTTGTGAGGCAGTGTCTGAGGGAGAGAGTGTGTGTGAGGCAGTGTCTGAGGGAGAGAGTGTGTGTGTGTGTGTGAGGCAGTGTCTGAGGGAGAGAGTGTGTGTGTGTGTGTGTGAGGCAGTGTCTGAGGGAAGAGAGTGTGTGTGTGTGTGAGGCAGTGTCTGAGGGAGAGAGTGTGTGTGTGTGTGTGTGAGGCAGTGTCTGAGGGAGAGAGTGTGTGTGTGTGTGTGAGGCAGTGTCTGAGGGAGAGAGTGTGTGTGTGTGTGTGAGGCTGTGTCTGAGGGAGAGTGTGTGTGTGTGTGTGAGGCAGTGTCTGAGGGAGAGAGTGTGTGTGTGTGTGTGAGGCAGTGTCTGAGGGAGAGAGTGTGTGTGTGTGTGTGTGAGGCAGTGTCTGAGGGAGAGAGTGTGTGTGTGTGTGTGAGACTGTGTCTGAGGGAGAGTGTGTGTGTGTGTGTGTGTGAGACTGTGTCTGAGGGAGAGTGAGTGTGTGTGTGTGTGTGTGAGGCAGTGTCTGAGGGAGAGAGTGTGTGTGTGTGTGTGAGGCAGTGTCTGAGGGAGAGAGTGTGTGTGGTGTGTGTGTGTGAGGACTGTGTCTGAGGGAGAGAGTGTGTGTGTGTGTGTGAGACTGTGTCTGAGGGAGAGAGTGTGTGTGTGTGAGGCTGTGTCTGAGGGAGAGAGTGTGTGTGTGAGGCTGTGTCTGAGGGAGAGAGTGTGTGTGTGTGAGGCAGTGTCTGAGGGAGAGAGTGTGTGTGTGAGGCAGTGTCTGAGGGAGAGAGTGTGTGTGTGAGGCAGTGTCTGAGGGAGAGAGTGTGTGTGTGTGTGTGAGGCAGTGTCTGAGGGAGAGAGTGTGTGTGTGTGTGTGAGGCAGTGTCTGAGGGAGAGAGTGTGTGTGTGTGTGAGGCAGTGTCTGAGGGAGAGAGTGTGTGTGTGTGTGTGTGAGGCAGTGTCTGAGGGAGAGAGTGTGTGTGTGTGTGTGAGGCAGTGTCTGAGGGAGAGAGTGTGTGTGTGTGTGTGAGGCTGTGTCTGAGGGAGAGTGTGTGTGTGTGAGGCAGTGTCTGAGGGAGAGAGTGTGTGTGTGTGTGTGAGGCAGTGTCTGAGGGAGAGAGTGTGTGTGTGTGTGTGTGAGGCAGTGTCTGAGGGAGAGAGTGTGTGTGAGGCAGTGTCTGAGGGAGAGAGTGTGTGTGTGTGTGAGGCAGTGTCTGAGGAGAGAGTGTGTGTGTGAGGCAGTGTCTGAGGGAGAGTGTGTGTGTGAGGCAGTGTCTGAGGGAGAGAGTGTGTGTGTGTGTGTGTGAGGCAGTGTCTGAGGGAGAGAGTGTGTGTGTGTGTGTGAGGCAGTGTCTGAGGAGAGAGAGTGTGTGTGTGTGTGTGAGGCAGTGTCTGAGGGAGAGAGTGTGTGTGTGTGTGTGAGGCTGTGTCTGAGGGAGAGTGTGTGTGTGTGTGAGGCAGTGTCTGAGGGAGAGAGTGTGTGTGTGTGTGTGTGAGGCAGTGTCTGAGGGAGAGAGTGTGTGTGTGTGTGTGTGAGGCAGTGTCTGAGGGAGAGAGTGTGTGTGTGAGGCAGTGTCTGAGGGAGAGAGTGTGTGTGTGTGTGTGAGGCAGTGTCTGAGGGAGAGAGTGTGTGTGTGTGAGGCAGTGTCTGAGGGAGAGAGTGTGTGTGTGTGAGGCAGTGTCTGAGGGAGAGAGTGTGTGTGTGAGGCAGTGTCTGAGGGAGAGAGTGTGTGTGTGTGTGTGAGACTGTGTCTGAGGGAGAGAGTGTGTGTGTGAGGACAGTGTGTCTGAGGGAGAGAGTGTGTGTGTGAGGCAGTGTCTGAGGGAGAGAGTGTGTGTGTGTGTGTGTGAGACTGTGTCTGAGGGAGAGAGTGTGTGTGTGTGTGTGTGAGACTGTGTCTGAGGGAGAGAGTGTGTGTGTGTGTGTGTGAGACTGTGTCTGAGGGAGAGAGTGTGTGTGTGTGTGTGTGAGACTGTGTCTGAGGGAGAGAGTGTGTGTGTGTGTGTGAGGCAGTGTCTGAGGGAGAGAGTGTGTGTGTGTGTGTGTGAGACTGTGTCTGAGGGAGAGAGTGTGTGTGTGTCGTGTGAGGACAGTGTCTGAGGGAGAGAGTGTGTGTGTGAGGCAGTGTCTGAGGGAGAGAGTGTTGTGTGAGCAGTGTCTGAGGAGAGAGTGTGTGTGTGTGTGTGAGGACAGTGTCTGAGGGAGAGAGTGTTGTGTGTGTGTGAGGCAGTGTCTGAGGGAGAGAGTGTGTGTGTGTGTGTGAGGCAGTGTCTGAGGGAGAGAGTGTGTGTGTGTGTGTGTGAGGCAGTGTCTGAGGGAGAGAGTGTGTGTGTGTGTGTGAGAGCAGTGTCTGAGGGAGAGAGTGTGTGTGTGTGTGAGGCTGTGTCTGAGGGAGAGTGTGTGTGTGTGAGGCAGTGTCTGAGGGAGAGAGTGTGTGTGTGTGTGTGAGGCAGTGTCTGAGGGAGAGAGTGTGTGTGTGTGTGTGTGAGACTGTGTCTGAGGGAGAGTGTGTGTGTTGTGTGTGTGTGAGGCAGTGTCCTGAGGGAGAGAGTGTGTGTGTGTGTGTGAGGCAGTGTCTGAGGGAGAGAGTGTGTGTGTGTGTGTGTGAGAGCAGTGTCTGAGGGAGAGAGTGTGTGTGTGTGTGTGTGAGCTGTGTCTGAGGGAGAGAGTGTGTGTGTGAGGCAGTGTCTGAGGGAGAGAGTGTGTGTGTGTGTGAGGCAGTGTCTGAGGGAGAGAGTGTGTGTGTGTGTGTGTGAGGCAGTGTCTGAGGGAGAGAGTGTGTGTGTGTGTGTGTGAGGCAGTGTCTGAGGGAGAGAGTGTGTGTGTGTGTGAGGCAGTGTCTGAGGGAGAGAGTGTGTGTGTGTGTGTGAGGCAGTGTCTGAGGGAGAGAGTGTGTGTGTGTGTGTGAGGCAGTGTCTGAGGGAGAGAGTGTGTGTGTGTGTGTGAGGCTGTGTCTGAGGGAGAGTGTGTGTGTGTGAGGCAGTGTCTGAGGGAGAGAGTGTGTGTGTGTGTGTGAGGCAGTGTCTGAGGGAGAGAGTGTGTGTGTGTGTGTGTGAGGCAGTGTCTGAGGGAGAGAGTGTGTGTGAGGCAGTGTCTGAGGGAAGAGAGTGTGTGTGTGTGTGTGAGGCAGTGTCTGAGGGAGAGTGTGTTGTGTGTGAGGCAGTGTCTGAGGGAGAGTGTGTGTGTGTGAGGCAGTGTCTGAGGGAGAGAGTGTGTGTGTGTGTGTGAGGCAGTGTCTGAGGGAGAGAGTGTGTGTGTGTGTGTGAGGCAGTGTCTGAGGGAGAGAGTGTGTGTGTGTGTGTGAGGCAGTGTCTGAGGGAGAGAGTGTGTGTGTGTGTGTGAGGCTGTGTCTGAGGGAGAGTGTGTGTGTGTGTGAGGCAGTGTCTGAGGGAGAGAGTGTGTGTGTGTGTGTGAGGCAGTGTCTGAGGGAGAGAGTGTGTGTGTGTGTGTGTGAGGCAGTGTCTGAGGGAGAGAGTGTGTGTGAGGCAGTGTCTGAGGGAGAGAGTGTGTGTGTGTGTGAGGCAGTGTCTGAGGGAGAGAGTGTGTGTGTGTGTGTGAGGCAGTGTCTGAGGGAGAGAGTGTGTGTGTGTGTGAGGCAGTGTCTGAGGGAGAGAGTGTGTGTGTGTGAGGCAGTGTCTGAGGGAGAGAGTGTGTGTGTGTGTGTGAGGCAGTGTCTGAGGGAGAGAGTGTGTGTGTGTGTGTGTGTGAGGCAGTGTCTGAGGGAGAGAGTGTGTGTGTGTGTGTGAGGCAGTGTCTGAGGGAGAGAGTGTGTGTGTGTGTGTGTGTGAGACTGTGTCTGAGGGAGAGAGTGTGTGTGTGTGTGTGAGACTGTGTCTGAGGGAGAGAGTGTGTGTGTGTGTGTGAGACTGTGTCTGAGGGAGAGTGTGTGTGTGTGAGGCAGTGTCTGAGGGAGAGAGTGTGTGTGTGTGTGTGAGGCAGTGTCTGAGGGAGAGAGTGTGTGTGAGGCAGTGTCTGAGGGAGAGAGTGTGTGTGAGGCAGTGTCTGAGGGAGAGAGTGTGTGTGTGTGTGTGAGGCAGTGTCTGAGGGAGAGTGTGTGTGTGTGAGGCAGTGTCTGAGGGAGAGTGTGTGTGTGTGAGGCAGTGTCTGAGGGAGAGAGTGTGTGTGTGTGTGTGAGGCAGTGTCTGAGGGAGAGAGTGTGTGTGTGTGTGTGAGGCAGTGTCTGAGGGAGAGAGTGTGTGTGTGTGTGTGAGGCAGTGTCTGAGGGAGAGAGTGTGTGTGTGTGTGTGAGGCTGTGTCTGAGGGAGAGTGTGTGTGTGTGAGGCAGTGTCTGAGGGAGAGAGTGTGTGTGTGTGTGTGAGGCAGTGTCTGAGGGAGAGAGTGTGTGTGTGTGTGTGTGAGGCAGTGTCTGAGGGAGAGAGTGTGTGTGAGGCAGTGTCTGAGGGAGAGAGTGTGTGTGTGTGTGTGAGGCAGTGTCTGAGGGAGAGAGTGTGTGTGTGAGGCAGTGTCTGAGGGAGAGAGTGTGTGTGTGTGAGGCAGTGTCTGAGGGAGAGAGTGTGTGTGTGTGTGTGAGGACTGTGTCTGAGGGAGAGAGTGTGTGTGTGTGTGTGTGTGAGACTGTGTCTGAGGGAGAGAGTGTGTGTGTGTGTGTGTGAGACTGTGTCTGAGGGAGAGAGTGTGTGTGTGTGTGTGTGAGACTGTGTCTGAGGGAGAGAGTGTGTGTGTGTGTGTGTGAGACTGTGTCTGAGGGAGAGTGTGTGTGTGTGTGTGTGTGAGACTGTGTCTGAGGGAGAGTGTGTGTGTGTGTGTGTGTGTGAGGCAGTGTCTGAGGGAGAGAGTGTGTGTGTGTGTGTGAGGCAGTGTCTGAGGGAGAGAGTGTGTGTGTGTGTGTGTGTGAGACTGTGTCTGAGGGAGAGAGTGTGTGTGTGTGTGTGAGACTGTGTCTGAGGGAGAGAGTGTGTGTGTGAGGCAGTGTCTGAGGGAGAGAGTGTGTGTGTGAGGCAGTGTCTGAGGGAGAGAGTGTGTGTGTGTGTGTGAGGCAGTGTCTGAGGGAGAGAGTGTGTGTGTGTGTGTGAGGCAGTGTCTGAGGGAGAGAGTGTGTGTGTGTGTGAGGCAGTGTCTGAGGGAGAGAGTGTGTGTGTGTGTGTGTGAGGCAGTGTCTGAGGGAGAGAGTGTGTGTGTGTGTGTGAGGCAGTGTCTGAGGGAGAGAGTGTGTGTGTGTGTGTGAGGCTGTGTCTGAGGGAGAGTGTGTGTGTGTGAGGCAGTGTCTGAGGGAGAGAGTGTGTGTGTGTGTGTGAGACTGTGTCTGAGGGAGAGTGTGTGTGTGTGTGTGTGTGAGACTGTGTCTGAGGGAGAGTGTGTGTGTGTGTGTGTGTGTGAGGCAGTGTCTGAGGGAGAGAGTGTGTGTGTGTGTGTGAGGCAGTGTCTGAGGGAGAGAGTGTGTGTGTGTGTGTGTGTGAGACTGTGTCTGAGGGAGAGAGTGTGTGTGTGTGTGTGAGACTGTGTCTGAGGGAGAGAGTGTGTGTGTGAGGCAGTGTCTGAGGGAGAGAGTGTGTGTGTGAGGCAGTGTCTGAGGGAGAGAGTGTGTGTGTGTGTGTGAGGCAGTGTCTGAGGGAGAGAGTGTGTGTGTGTGTGTGAGGCAGTGTCTGAGGGAGAGAGTGTGTGTGTGTGTGAGGCAGTGTCTGAGGGAGAGAGTGTGTGTGTGTGTGTGTGAGGCAGTGTCTGAGGGAGAGAGTGTGTGTGTGTGTGTGAGGCAGTGTCTGAGGGAGAGAGTGTGTGTGTGTGTGTGAGGCTGTGTCTGAGGGAGAGTGTGTGTGTGTGAGGCAGTGTCTGAGGGAGAGAGTGTGTGTGTGTGTGTGAGGCAGTGTCTGAGGGAGAGAGTGTGTGTGTGTGTGTGTGAGGCAGTGTCTGAGGGAGAGAGTGTGTGTGAGGCAGTGTCTGAGGGAGAGAGTGTGTGTGTGTGTGTGAGGCAGTGTCTGAGGGAGAGTGTGTGTGTGTGAGGCAGTGTCTGAGGGAGAGTGTGTGTGTGTGAGGCAGTGTCTGAGGGAGAGAGTGTGTGTGTGTGTGTGAGGCAGTGTCTGAGGGAGAGAGTGTGTGTGTGTGTGTGAGGCAGTGTCTGAGGGAGAGAGTGTGTGTGTGTGTGTGAGGCTGTGTCTGAGGGAGAGTGTGTGTGTGTGAGGCAGTGTCTGAGGGAGAGAGTGTGTGTGTGTGTGTGAGGCAGTGTCTGAGGGAGAGAGTGTGTGTGTGTGTGTGTGAGGCAGTGTCTGAGGGAGAGAGTGTGTGTGAGGCAGTGTCTGAGGGAGAGAGTGTGTGTGTGTGTGTGAGGCAGTGTCTGAGGGAGAGAGTGTGTGTGTGTGAGGCAGTGTCTGAGGGAGAGAGTGTGTGTGTGTGAGGCAGTGTCTGAGGGAGAGAGTGTGTGTGTGTGTGTGAGGCAGTGTCTGAGGGAGAGTGTGTGTGTGTGTGTGTGTGTGAGGCAGTGTCTGAGGGAGAGAGTGTGTGTGTGTGTGTGAGGCAGTGTCTGAGGGAGAGAGTGTGTGTGTGTGTGTGTGTGAGACTGTGTCTGAGGGAGAGAGTGTGTGTGTGTGTGTGAGACTGTGTCTGAGGGAGAGTGTGTGTGTGTGAGGCAGTGTCTGAGGGAGAGAGTGTGTGTGTGTGTGTGAGGCAGTGTCTGAGGGAGAGAGTGTGTGTGTGTGTGTGTGAGGCAGTGTCTGAGGGAGAGAGTGTGTGTGAGGCAGTGTCTGAGGGAGAGAGTGTGTGTGTGTGTGTGAGGCAGTGTCTGAGGGAGAGTGTGTGTGTGTGAGGCAGTGTCTGAGGGAGAGTGTGTGTGTGTGAGGCAGTGTCTGAGGGAGAGAGTGTGTGTGTGTGTGTGAGGCAGTGTCTGAGGGAGAGAGTGTGTGTGTGTGTGTGAGGCAGTGTCTGAGGGAGAGAGTGTGTGTGTGTGTGTGAGGCAGTGTCTGAGGGAGAGAGTGTGTGTGTGTGTGTGAGGCTGTGTCTGAGGGAGAGTGTGTGTGTGTGAGGCAGTGTCTGAGGGAGAGAGTGTGTGTGTGTGTGTGAGGCAGTGTCTGAGGGAGAGAGTGTGTGTGTGTGTGTGTGAGGCAGTGTCTGAGGGAGAGAGTGTGTGTGAGGCAGTGTCTGAGGGAGAGAGTGTGTGTGTGTGTGTGAGGCAGTGTCTGAGGGAGAGAGTGTGTGTGTGTGAGGCAGTGTCTGAGGGAGAGAGTGTGTGTGTGTGAGGCAGTGTCTGAGGGAGAGAGTGTGTGTGTGTGAGGCAGTGTCTGAGGGAGAGAGTGTGTGTGTGTGTGTGAGGCAGTGTCTGAGGGAGAGTGTGTGTGTGTGTGTGTGTGTGAGGCAGTGTCTGAGGGAGAGAGTGTGTGTGTGTGTGTGAGGCAGTGTCTGAGGGAGAGAGTGTGTGTGTGTGTGTGTGTGTGAGACTGTGTCTGAGGGAGAGAGTGTGTGTGTGTGTGTGAGACTGTGTCTGAGGGAGAGAGTGTGTGTGTGAGGCAGTGTCTGAGGGAGAGAGTGTGTGTGTGAGGCAGTGTCTGAGGGAGAGAGTGTGTGTGTGTGTGTGAGGCAGTGTCTGAGGGAGAGAGTGTGTGTGTGTGTGTGAGGCAGTGTCTGAGGGAGAGAGTGTGTGTGTGTGTGAGGCAGTGTCTGAGGGAGAGAGTGTGTGTGTGTGTGTGTGAGGCAGTGTCTGAGGGAGAGAGTGTGTGTGTGTGTGTGAGGCAGTGTCTGAGGGAGAGAGTGTGTGTGTGTGTGTGAGGCAGTGTCTGAGGGAGAGAGTGTGTGTGTGTGTGTGTGAGGCAGTGTCTGAGGGAGAGAGTGTGTGTGTGTGTGTGAGGCAGTGTCTGAGGGAGAGAGTGTGTGTGTGTGTGTGAGGCAGTGTCTGAGGGAGAGTGTGTGTGTGTGTGAGGCAGTGTCTGAGGGAGAGAGTGTGTGTGTGTGTGTGTGAGGCAGTGTCTGAGGGAGAGAGTGTGTGTGTGTGTGTGTGAGGCAGTGTCTGAGGGAGAGTGTGTGTGTGTGAGGCAGTGTCTGAGGGAGAGTGTGTGTGTGTGTGTGTGTGTGAGGCAGTGTCTGAGGGAGAGAGTGTGTGTGTGTGTGTGTGAGGCAGTGTCTGAGGGAGAGAGTGTGTGTGTGTGTGTGAGGCAGTGTCTGAGGGAGAGTGTGTGTGTGTGTGTGTGAGGCAGTGTCTGAGGGAGAGAGTGTGTGTGTGTGAGGCAGTGTCTGAGGGAGAGAGTGTGTGTGTGTGTGTGAGGCAGTGTCTGAGGGAGAGTGTGTGTGTGTGAGGCAGTGTCTGAGGGAGAGTGTGTGTGTGTGAGGCAGTGTCTGAGGGAGAGTGTGTGTGTGTGTGTGTGTGAGGCAGTGTCTGAGGGAGAGAGTGTGTGTGTGTGTGTGAGGCAGTGTCTGAGGGAGAGTGTGTGTGTGTGAGGCAGTGTCTGAGGGAGAGTGTGTGTGTGTGAGGCAGTGTCTGAGGGAGAGTGTGTGTGTGTGTGTGTGTGAGGCAGTGTCTGAGGGAGAGAGTGTGTGTGTGTGTGTGAGGCAGTGTCTGAGGGAGAGTGTGTGTGTGTGAGGCAGTGTCTGAGGGAGAGTGTGTGTGTGTGAGGCAGTGTCTGAGGGAGAGAGTGTGTGTGTGTGTGTGAGGCAGTGTCTGAGGGAGAGTGTGTGTGTGTGAGGCAGTGTCTGAGGGAGAGTGTGTGTGTGTGAGGCAGTGTCTGAGGGAGAGTGTGTGTGTGTGAGGCAGTGTCTGAGGGAGAGTGTGTGTGTGTGTGTGTGTGAGGCAGTGTCTGAGGGAGAGTGTGTGTGTGTGAGGCAGTGTCTGAGGGAGAGTGTGTGTGTGTGTGAGGCAGTGTCTGAGGGAGAGAGTGTGTGTGTGTGTGTGAGGCAGTGTCTGAGGGAGAGAGTGTGTGTGTGTGTGTGAGGCAGTGTCTGAGGGAGAGAGTGTGTGTGTGTGTGAGGCAGTGTCTGAGGGAGAGAGTGTGTGTGTGTGTGTGAGGCAGTGTCTGAGGGAGAGAGTGTGTGTGTGTGTGTGAGGCAGTGTCTGAGGGAGAGAGTGTGTGTGTGTGTGTGAGGCAGTGTCTGAGGGAGAGAGTGTGTGTGTGTGTGTGAGGCAGTGTCTGAGGGAGAGAGTGTGTGTGTGTGTGTGAGGCAGTGTCTGAGGGAGAGAGTGTGTGTGTGTGTGAGGCAGTGTCTGAGGGAGAGAGTGTGTGTGAGGCAGTGTCTGAGGGAGAGAGTGTGTGTGTGTGTGTGTGAGGCAGTGTCTGAGGGAGAGTGTGTGTGTGTGTGTGTGAGGCAGTGTCTGAGGGAGAGAGTGTGTGTGTGTGTGTGAGGCAGTGTCTGAGGGAGAGAGTGTGTGTGTGTGTGTGAGGCAGTGTCTGAGGGAGAGAGTGTGTGTGTGTGTGTGAGGCAGTGTCTGAGGGAGAGAGTGTGTGTGTGTGTGTGTGAGGCAGTGTCTGAGGGAGAGAGTGTGTGTGTGTGTGTGAGGCAGTGTCTGAGGGAGAGAGTGTGTGTGTGTGTGTGAGGCAGTGTCTGAGGGAGAGAGTGTGTGTGTGTGTGTGAGGCAGTGTCTGAGGGAGAGAGTGTGTGTGTGTGTGTGAGGCAGTGTCTGAGGGAGAGTGTGTGTGTGTGTGTGAGGCAGTGTCTGAGGGAGAGAGTTTGTGTGTGTGTGTGTGAGGCAGTGTCTGAGGGAGAGAGTGTGTGTGTGTGTGTGAGGCAGTGTCTGAGGGAGAGAGTGTGTGTGTGTGTGTGAGGCAGTGTCTGAGGGAGAGAGTGTGTGTGTGTGTGTGTGAGGCAGTGTCTGAGGGAGAGAGTGTGTGTGTGTGTGTGAGACATTGTGTGCATGTGTGTGAAAGAGAGAGTGTGTGTATGAGCGTGAGGAAATGTGAGAGAGTATGTGTGTGAGAGTGAATGAGGGAGAGTGTGTGTTAGAGGGAGAATCAGTGAATGAGAGTGAATGAGGGAGAGTGTGTGTTAGAGGGAGAATGTGTGTAAGACTGTGTGTGTGTGAGGGAGTATGTGCACGTGTGAGGGAGAGGGAGAATGTGTGTATGAGAGGGAGAGAGAGGGAGAGCGAGAGAGAGAGAGACTGTGTATGTAAGAGAGAGAGAGAGAGACAGACTCTGTGTGTGTGTGTGTGTGTGTGTGTGTGTGTGTGTGTGTGTGTGTGTGTGTGTGTGCGCGTGAGAGAGAGAGAGACTGTGTGTGTGAACAAAGGACAAAGAAAATTACAGCACAGGAACAGGCCCTTCGGCCCTCCAAGCCTGCGCTGATCAAGATCCTCTGTCTAACCTGTCTTCTATTTTCTAAGGGCCTGTGTTCATTTGCTCCCTGTCCATCCATGTACCTGTCCATATAAATCTTAAAAGACGCTAATGTGTCTGCGTCTACCAGCTCCGCTGGCACCGCGTTCCAGGAACCCACCACCCTCTGTGTATAGAACTTGCCACGCATATCTCCCTTAAACATTCCTCCTCTCACTTTGAACTCATAACCCCTAGTAATTGAGTCCCCTACTCTGGGAAAAAGCTTCCTATCCAGCCTGTCTATACCCCTCATGATTTTGTACACCTCAATCAGGTCGCCCCTCAATCTCCATCTTTCTAATGAAAATAATCCTAATCTACTCAACCTCTCTTCATAGCTAGCACCCTCCACACCAGGCAACATCCTGGTGAACCTCCTCTGCACCCTCTCCAAAGAGTCCACATCCTTTTGGTAATGTGGCGACCAGAACTGTACACAGTACTCCAAACGTGGCCAAACCAAAGTCTTATACAATTGTAACATGACCTGCCAACTCTTGTACTCAATACCCCGTCCGATGAAGGAAAGCATGCCGTATGCCTTCTAGACCATCCTATTGACCTGCGTTGTCACCTTCAGGGAACAATGGACCTGAACACCCAGATCTCTCTGTTCATCAATTTTCCCGAGGACTTGTCCATTTACTGTATAGTTCGCCCTTGAATTAGACCTTCCAAAATGCATCACCTTGCATTTGTCCGGATTGAACTCCATCTGCCATTTATCTGCCCAACTCTACAGTCTAACTATATTCTGCTGTAATCTCTGACAGTCCTCTTCACTATCTGCTACTCCACCAATCTTAGTGTCATCTGCAAACTTGCTGATCAGACCACCTATACCTACCTCCAAATCATTTACATATATCACAAACAACAGTGGTCCCAGCACAGATCCCTGTGGAACACCACTGGTCACAGGTCTCCAATTTGAGAAACTCCCTTCTACTACTACTCTCGGTCTCCTGTTTCCTAAACAGTTTTTTATCCATCTAGCTAGCACACCCTGGACCCCATGTGACTTCACTTTCTCCATCAGCCTGCCATGGGGAATCTTATCAAACGCCTTACTGAAGTCCATGTATATGACATCTACAGCCTTTCCCTCATCAATCAACTTTGTCACGTCCTCAAAGCATTCTATTAAGTTGGTAAGACATGACCTTCCCTGCACAAAACCATGTTGCCTATCACTGATAAGCCCATTTTCTTCCAAATGGGAATAGATCCTATCCCTCAGTATCTTCTCCAGTAGCTTCCCAACCACTGACTTCAGGCTCTAGTAGCTTCCCAACCTGTGTGTGTGTGTGTGTGTGTGTGTCTGTGTGTGAGAGAGAGAGACTGTGTGTGAGAGAGGGAGATGGTTTGTGTGTGACAGAGGGAGACTGTGTGTGTGAGCGAGGGGGAGACTGTGGGTGTGTGTGTGTGAGAGAGAGAGGGAAACTGTGTGTGTCAGTGAGAGACAGACAGTTTGTGCATGGGAGAGAG
This sequence comes from Stegostoma tigrinum, assembly GCF_030684315.1. Lineage (NCBI taxonomy): Eukaryota > Metazoa > Chordata > Chondrichthyes > Orectolobiformes > Stegostomatidae > Stegostoma > Stegostoma tigrinum. Next base: position 16,054 of record NW_026728375.1, read on the forward strand.
AGTGCATATGTGTGTGTGTGAGAGAGAGAGAGAGACTGTGTTTGAGAGAGAGAATGTGTCTGTGTGAGAGGGAGAGACTGTGTGTGTGTGTGAGAGAGAGAGAGAGAGAGTAAGAGAGTATATTTGTGTGTTTGAGAGAGTGTGTGTGTGTGTCAGAGAGGACGTGTGTGCGAGAGAGCGTGTGTGTAGATATGAGAGAGAGAGTGCATAAGAGACAGAATGTGTGTTTGTCAGTGAGAGAGAATGTGTGTGAGTGAGACAGAATGTGTGTGTGTGAGCGAGAAAATCTGGGTATGAGTGAGAGAGTGTGAGAGAGATGGAGAGCCTGTCTGAGAGAGAATGAATATGTCTCTGAGAGAGTGTGTGTGAAACAGTATGTGAGTGTGAGTGAGAGTCTCAAACAGACACAGAGTGAGTGTGTGTGGGAGAATGTGTGTGTGAGAGACAGTGCGTGTAGAAGAGTGTGTGTGTGTGTGTGAGAGAGACAGTGTGTGTGGGAGAGTATGTGTGTGAGAGATTGTGTGTGAGGAGTATGTGTGTGTGAGACTGCGTGAGTGAGAGAGAGAGTGTGTGTGTGTGTCAGAGAGGACGTATGTGCGAGAGAGCGTGTGTGTAGATATGAGAGAGAGAGTGCATAAGAGACAGAATGCATGAGTGTGTGTGAGAGAGACTTTGTGTGTGTATGTGTGTGTGAGAGAGAGCCAGAGTGAGAGAGTATGTTTGATTGTGTGTGTGTGAGAGAGAGAGAGAGGGTGTGTCAGAGAGGGCGTGTGCGCAAAACAACGTGTGTGTATATATGAGAGAGAGAGTGCATGTGAGACAGAATGTGTGTCTGTCAGTGAGAGACAATGTGTGTGAGTGAGAGACAGTCAACGTTTTGTGAGAGAGTGTGTGAGAGAGAGACATTGTGTCTGTGTGTGAGAGAGATTTAGACTGTATGTGTGTATGAGAATGTGTATGTATGAGTGAGTGTGTGTGTGTGTGAGAATGAGAATGTGTGTGTATATAAGAGGGAGAGACAGTGTGTGTGAGAGAGAGAGACGGACAGAGTGTGTGTGAGAGTGTGCGCGAGAGAGTTACAGAGTATGTGAGAGAGAGTATATGTGTGTATGCACAAGAGAGAGTGTGTCTATGACAGAGAGACAGAATGAGGGTGTGTGTGTGAGAGAGAATCTGTGTATAAGAAAGTGTGTGAATGAGAGAGAGAGAGTGCATGTGAGAGTGTGTGAGAGATTGTGTGTGTGTGTATGTGTGTGACAGAGAGACTGTGTGTGTGAGAGAGAGAGACTGTGTGAGTGAGAGAAAGAAAGAGACTGTATGTGAGGGAGGGAGAGACTGTGTGTGAGTGAGAGAGGGAGGGAGAGACTGTGTGTGTGTGTGTGTGTGTGTGTGTGGGTGGGTGAGTATGTGTGTGTGTGTGTGAGAGAGAGAGAGAGTCAGTGTTTGTGTGAGTGAGTGTTAGTGTGTGTGTGTGTGTGTGTCTGTGAGAGAGAGAGAGATGCAGAGAATCTGCATATGAGAGTGAGAAACTGTACATGTGAAAGAGGAGAGTGCAGGTGAGAGGGAGCGCATGTGTGTATGTGAGTGTGTATGAGTGAATGCGAGAGAGAGAGAGAGAGTGCAAGGGAGAGGGAGTGCACGTAAGAGACCATGTCAGAGAGTTGGAGAGAGAGACAATGTCTGCATGACAGAGTGTGTGTGAGAGAGTTTGTGTATGAGCGAGACAGTGCATATGAGAGACAGTGTATGTGAGAGATAGACTGTGTGTGTCAGAGAGACAGCGTGTGAAAGAGCATGTGAGAGATAGAGAGAGAGTTCATGTGAGAAAGAGTGCAAGAGAGAAAGAGTGTGTATCAGAGGGAGATTGTGAGAGACCGTGTAAGTGTGTTTGTGTGAGAGAGACAGTGTGTATTTGTGAGAGAGAGAGAATCAGTTTATGAGAGGGAGTGCGTGAAAAAGGGAGTGTGTGTGAATGAGAATGTGTGTGTGTATATGTGTGTGAGAGAGAGACAGAGTGTGTGTCTGTGAGAGAGTGTGTGTGAGAGATACAATGTGTCAGCGGGAGTGTTTGTGAGAGTGTGTGTGTGTGTGAGAGAGAGTGACTGTGTGTGTGAGTGAGAGAATGTGTGTGCGTGTGAAAGAGAGACAGAATGTGCATCGGAGAGAGAGAGAGACTGTGCGTGAGAAAGAGACTGTGTGAGAGAGAGAGAGAGAGACACTTTGCACGTGTGTGTGAGAGAGAGAGCGAGAGAGTATGTTTGAGTGTGTGTATGTATGTGAGAGAGAGGGTGTGTGTCAGAGAGGGCGTGTGTGCAAGAGACCGTGTGTGTATATGTGAGAGAGAGAGTGCGTGTGAGACAGAATGTGTGTCCGTCGGTGAGAGAGAATGTGAGTGAGAGAGACAGAGAGAATGTAAGTGTGAGTGTGTGTGTGTGTGAGACAGTGAGACAGTGTGTGAGTGAGAGATAGAACACGTGTGTGAGCGCGAGAGAATGTGTGTGTGTGTGAGACAGCGAGAGATTGTTTGAGAGTGAGTGAGCATGTGTGAGAGAAAGAGTGTGTGTATGTGAGAGCAAGAAAGACAGTGTGTGTGTGTGAGAGAGAGTCTGTGTGTGTAAGAGAGAGAGAGAGAGAGAGAGAGAGACAGAACGTGTGTGTGTGTGTGTGTGTGTGTGTGTGTGTGTGAGAGAGAGAGACAGTGTGTGTCTGTGAGAGAGAGCATGTGTGTGAGAGAGTGCGCGTGTGAGACAGTCAGTGTGTGTGAGAGTGTAAGAGGGAGACTGTGTGTGTATGTGGAGAGGGTCTAATGAATAATTCAAAACTGGACAAATTAATTAAGGTAATGAGTACATAACAATTTATCAAAGGTGATGCTGTCAAAACAGGACAGTAAGGAAGATTTTACAGATTGCGAACATTTTGTTGGGGTCACATATACTCATATTGAGGACGTCCTCATGGGTTTGAAATTTTGCTATCAGTCTTTCCTCGGCAATTTTGCATTGTTGTGTATCTCAGAGTTTGCCTTGGAGGATGCTTATCCAAAGATCGGAGGCTGCATGCCTTTCACCACCCGATGTGTTCCCCCATTGGGAGGGAACATTTATGTCGCGCGATTGTTGCACAGTGTCCATTCAACTATTGTCATAGTGTCTGCATGGTCTCACCAATATACCATGCCCTGGGGCAACCCTGCCTGCAGCGTATGAGACAGACAACATTGGCCGAGTCACATGAATATCTGCCATGTACATGGTGAGTGGTGTTCCCGCATGTGACAGTAGTATCCAAGTCAATGACCTGACATGTCTTGCAGAGGTTGCCGAGGCAGGGTTGTGTGTTGTGGTCAATGTTGTCCTGAAGGCTGTGTAGTTTGCTATGAACAATGGGCTGTTTGATTTAGTGGTTATTTGAAGGTGAGAGGTGGAGGCATGGGGAAGTTGTTCCTTATTATCGATAATGTGTTGAAGGCTGTGAAGAACATGGCATTGTTTTGCCACTCCAGGAAATTACTGGATGACAAAGGGTACCCTATCGGATGTGTCTTTGTCTGTCTTCTGAGGAGGTCATTGCTATTTTTCACTATGGCACGTTGGAACTCATGATTAATGAGTTGAGCATCGTATCCTGTTCTTATGACAGCGTCTTTCAAAACCTTCATGTGTCCATCACATTATTCCTTATCTGAGCAGATCCTGCTTATGCACAGGCCTGTCCATTGGAGATGGCTTATTAAATATGTTTAGGGTGGAAGCTAGAGAAGTGTAGAATGGTAAGGTTATCCATGGGCTTGCAGTAGAATGAGGTACAGATATGTACATCCTTAATGGAGATGTGTATGTCCAAGAACGTGACTGATTCTGAAGAGTAGTCCACGGTAAGTCTGATGATGGGATGAAACTTGTTGATATTGCTTTGTCTTGTTTCAGTTATTCTGCTGGTTTGATGACAATGTTGCAACTGATCTTGAGAGAACGGATGGTGTGTTGTGCTTGGGTGATGTTCTGTGCTGCATGCACAAGCGCGTGCACACACACACACACACACACACACACACACACACACACACACACGGACGAATCTGATATATAACGTTGGCCGGAAATTCTGTGCAACAAAGAAGTCTTGCTCAAACCTGGGCATGAAAATGTTGGCATATTAGGATGCAAATCTGGTCTCCATGGCTGTTCCGTGTGTCTAAATGAAGATGCTATGGTCACAGATGAAGCAAATGAGTTGTAGGATGGCATCAGGAAATTGGCAGTTGTTGGTATTCAGTAGTAAGGCTGCTGTGATGATGCCATCATCGTGGGGCATGCCGGTGTAAAGTACCAAAATGTCCCTAGTGACAAGGAATATTCCTGGTTCTACTGTCTGTGGGGGCTGCACTTCTGAAAGAAATCTGTAGTGTCGCAACAGAAGCTGGGGGTTCTTTGTACAATGAGTTTCGAAATGCCCTCGACATTGCCAGAGAGGTTCTCACGCAGGATTCAATTGCCCGATATGATGAGACGTCCTGGTATGTTTGTTTTGTGTATCTTCGGAAGGCAGTAGAAGTCTCCCACGCAAGAAGTATGTGGGGTGGGAGTGTATAGGACACTGGATCAAAAGTCTTGCTCAGTTTGTTGAGTACACAGGTGTATTCCTTAGTTGGATCAGCAGACAGTTGTCTGTAGTGTTCCTGGTTATTCAGTTGTCCATATACTTCTTTGCAGTAGTCCATTCTATTTTGTATGATAATAGCTCCTCCACCGTCTGCTGGCTTGATGACAATGTTGCGATTGGTCTTGATGGCATGGACGGTGTTGTGTTGTGCTTGGATAATGTTCTGTGCTGCTCACACACATGCACGCACACACACACAAATCTGCGAGGTGAATCATTTCATCCAAGATGTTTGTTTGTTTATTTGTAGATTCATTTTATTTTGTTCAAAAAACACACAATTTGTATTTTTTTTTAGTCACAGTCAGTCAGCTAGCATGGCATTTTAGAAATTCCAGCTTTCAGAAAAAAACCAGCCTGACTCCAGTTTAAAACTCTGACACAGATTCTGAGCAAAGCCTCAAAAACACAAATCAGTGCCTGACCTGAGATGTCACCTTGTGACTATTCCTATGGTTCTGCCTGATTCTCATGACAGCACAGCACTGACATTTACTTTATAAACATGTTTCCACACTGTCTAACATTCTTGGTCACTCCCAGAGACTTATCATTTGACATTCAGCGCAGTTTTATGATCTTTTGAACTCTCTGCCTATAAACTCTGTGTCTGTGTGCCCTCCTCTCTCACTGCAACTGAGGAAGGGGCTGTGCTCCAAAAGCTTATGTGATTCGAAACAAACCTGTTGGACTATAACCTGGCATCATGCGACATCTGACTTTGTCCACCCCAGTCCAATGCTGGCACCTCCACAAAGTCCCAGGTTTTTAATAAATGAACTGGCAGAAGGATTACGCTCAGTTAGAGAGACGGTTAATCCTATCATCATTCAGAACAATGATGATTCTGTGCTTTTGTGACATCGTATTTGCTTACTGTACTTGCACGTTAACTAAGTTATTTATGTACAGCAGAGGCAAGTGTGCCGTAAGAACTGTCCAAGTGTCTCTAGGGCCTATACTGTGGTTAAAGTGAATAGTATTAATGTGTTTTAGGAGAAGCTGGACAAGTACAAGAGGAGGAAAGAGAATAGAGAGTTACAATGGTAGATTTAGATAAGGAAAGATAGAGAACTGAGTGGAACATACTCACCAGTATTAACTGGATGGGCCACATGGTCCATTTCTGTGCCATATATCTTAAGTAATTGTGAGTACTTAAACTCTGAATGCAAACAATATTACTTCTGCTTGTGTCTGGAGGGTGCATGATATTACACTGAAGACAAAAACTGAATGCCATCAGGACATTGTCCATTGCCCATTCTGCTGTCTGGTATAGAGTCTTGGGTCTGCTAAAGGACCACAAAGCTCTATAACACTTCCATCAAAGATGGCTATGGAACATTGGGATGGCAGGACAATATCTCAAACAATGAGGTTTTCCATTGTACCACAATGTAGAGCTGGAGGAACACAGCAGGCCATGCAACAGCAGAATGTTTTGAAGAAGGGTCCTGATCTGAAACTTTCCTGTTCCTCTATCAGCATCAGAGGAGCAGGGAAGTTTCAGGTTAGGACCCTTCTTCAGAAATTTCTGATGCTGCCTGGCCTGCTGAGTTTATCCAGCTCCACAGTGTGTTATCTCTGACTCCAGCATTGGCAGTTCTTACTATTTCTGAGGTTTTCTGTTGTGCTGAGTTCAACAGTATGAAGACTACGCTCCATAAAATTTAACTTAAGTAGACCATGTCACCCATATGGCTGATTACAGAATCCTCAAGTTAAGGAGTCATAAACTTTAGTCCAACCAGTCCATGCTGACCATAATCCTAAACTAGTCTCACCTGCCTACACTTGGTCCAGATCCCTCCAAACATTTCTTATTCTTGTACTTATCCAAATGTCTTTTAAACATTGTAACTGTACCCACATCCACCACTTCCTCTGGAAGCTCATTCTACACACAAACCCTGTGAAAATGTTGCCTTTTGTGTCTTTTTAAAATCTTTCTCCTCTGCCCTTAAAAATATGCTTCATAGTCTTGAAATCCCCACCCTCACATTCAATAGGCAACAGTATCAGTGCTAAATAAAGCAATACGGAGGTCAGTGCAAGCCACACCACACTGCAGAGGTTCCTCCAGTACCAACTAGAACTACATGAACTGACCATTCTGTGGATATCTGGGCTAATCTCACGTCATACTCTTCAGGCATGAGACCACCCACAGATGATAAAATCATTTACAGCTTGGTTGTACACACCACAATGAGATGTCCATCTCCTATGCACCCTTTCCAAAGCTTCCACATCCTTCTTATAATGCGGTGACCAGAACTGTACACAATACTCCAAGTGCGGCCGCACCAGAGTTTTGTACAGCTTCACCATAACCTCATGGTTCCGGAACTCAATCCCTCTATTAATAAAAGCTAAAACACTGTATGCCTTCTTAACATCCCTGTCAACCTGGGTGGCAACTTTCAAGGATCTGTGTACATGGGCACCGAGATCTCGCTGCTCATCTACACTACCAAGAATCTTACCATTAGCCCAATACTTTGTATTCCGGTTACTCCTACCAAAGTGCATCACCTCACACTTGTCCGCATTAAACTCCATTTGCCACCTCGCAGCCCAGCTCTGCAGCTTATCTATGTCTCTCTGTAATCTACAACATCTTTCGTCGCTATCCACAACTCCACTGACCTTAGTGTTGTCTGCAAATTTACTAACCCATCCTTCTACGCCCTCATCCAGGTAATTTATGATGGGTTTTTCCGACATCAACTACGGATTCATAGCCATCGTTAGATTCTTAATTCCAGATAATTATTAAATTCAAATTTCACTATCTGCTGTGGCAGAATTCGAACCTGGGTCCCCAGAACATTATCTGAGTGTCTGGATTAACAGTCCAGCGATAATACCCCTCGCCTCCTCATGTAATATGGGTGGACCACGGTATCCCAGACGGAACAGTTTGTGCGGAAGGCTGACAAGGGAGGGTAAGGAAACATGTATCTGGTGGTAGCATTTGCTGGAGGTGGCAGAAATGGTGGCCAATGACCCTCTGGATGTGGATGTGGGGAGATGGTGGGTGAGGACAAGGGGACTAGACAGGGGGTGAGGGCTGAAGTGCGGGAGATAGGTTGGACTCAGCTGAGGGCCCTGTCAACAATAGCACTGGAGAATCCTCAGTTGAAGAAGAAAGTGGACATTTTGGAGAAAACAAAGTGTGAAGCTGGATGAACACAGCAGGCCAAGCAGCATCTCAGGAGCACAAAAGCTGACGCTTCGGGCCTAGACCCTTCATCAGAGGGTTAACCTGAAGAAGTTACCCTCCGGACCAACCTCAGGGAATCTCTCTCCCCCCTCTGATGAAGGGTCTAGGCCCGAAGTGTCAGCTTTCGTGCTCCTGAGATGCTGCTTGGCTTGCTGTGTTCATCCAGCTTCACACTTTATTATCTCGGATTCTCCAGCATCTACAGTTCCCATTATCTCTGGACATTTTGGAGGCTCCCTTGTCCAAGTTGGTATCTTCAGAACTGAGGTGACAGAGATGGAGGAATTGGGAGAATGGAATAGAATCTTTACAGGAAGCAGGGTGTGATGATGTGTAATCAAGGTCAATGTGGGAGTCAGTGGGTTTATAGTGGATATTGAGGGCCAACATATCCCCAGAAATCATTGCGAATGAATATGATTTGGTAGCTGTTACGGAGACATGGTTACAGGACGGTCATGACTGGGAGTTAAATATCCAGGGGTACCAGACTATTCGGAAGGATGGGTAGGAAGGTAAGGGAGGTGGTGTAGCTCTGATATTGAAGGACGACATCAGGGCGGTGCTGAGAGATAATATAGACTCTATGGAGAATGAGGTTGAATCCATTTGGGTGGAAATTAGAAATTCTAAGAGGAAAAAGTCACTGATAGGTGTAGCCTATAGGCCACCAAATAATAACATCACATTTGGGCAGGCAATAAACAAAGAAATAACTAATGCCTACAAACATATACGATAATTATCATGGGGGATTTTAATCTACATGTAGATTGATTGAACCAGCTCTGTCAGAGTAGTCTTGAGGAGGAGTTTGTTGAGTGTATCTGTGACAGTTTTCTTGAACAGTATGTAATGGAACCGATGAGGGGGCAAGCTATCCCAGATCTGGTCCTGTGCAATGAGACAGGAATAATTAATGACCTCATAGTTAGGGATCCTCTTGGAAGGAGTGATCACAGTACGGTTGAATTTAGAATCCAGATGGAAAGTGTGAAGATAAAATCCAATACCAGGATCCTGTGCTTGAACAAGGGGGACTACAATAGAATTAGGGAGGACTTGGCTAAAATAGACTGGAAACAAAGATTTTATGGTTGGACAGTTGACGAGCAGTGGAGGACTTTCAAAACAATTTTTCAAAGTGCTCAGCAAAAGTATATTCCAGTGAAAAGGAAGGACTGTAAGAAAAGGGATAATCTGCCACGGGTGTATAAGAAAATAAGGGAGGCTGTCAAATTGAAAGAGAAGGCATACAAAGTAGCCAAAAACAGCATGAAACTAGAAGATTGGGAAAATTTTAAAGGTCAACAGAAAGCCACAAAAAAAAGTGTTATCCAGAAAAGTATGATAGAACATGAGAAAAAACTAGCACAGAATATAAAGAGATTTTTTTTAAACTTTCTGTTTAGGGGATTAGCAGGGATGGCAGTGCAGGTAGCGGAATGTTCCTCCTGCATGATTTATGAGGTGAGGGACGTCATTAGTGTCCCATCCAAATTCGTCTGCAGGAAGTGCACCCAAATCTTGCTCCTCCAAGACCATGTTAGGGAACTGGAGCGGGAGCTGGATGAACTTCGGATCATTCCGGAGGCAGGGTCGGTGATAGACAAGAGTTACAGGCAGTAGTTCCTCCTAAGCGTGAAGAAAGCTGGGTAACTGTTAGAAGGGGGAAAAAGCAGTCAGTGCAGGGATCCCCTGTGGTTGTTCCCCTGAAAAACAAGTAGACTGTTTTGAATACTGTTGCGGGGGGGGACGACCTACCAGGGGCATGCAGTAGGGTGCAGGTCTCTGGCACAGAGTCTGTCCCTCTGGCACAGAAGGGAAGGGGGGATAGGAAGAGAGTGATAGTCACTGGGGACTCAATAGTTAGAGGGACCGATAGAAGGTGTGCCGGGAATGAAAGAGACTCACGGTTGGTGTGTCGCCTCCCAGGTGACAACATCCGTGATGTCTTGGATCGTGTCTTTGGGGTCCTGAAGGGAGAGGGTGACCAGCCCCAAGTCGTGGTCCACATAGGTACTAACGACATAGGTAGAAAGAGGGATAGGGATGTCAGGCGGATTTCAGGGAGCCAGGGTGGAAGCTGAGAACTAGAACAAACAGCGTGGTTATCTCTGGTTTGTTACCCATGCCATGAGATAGCGAGGCAAAGAACAGGGAGAGATTTCAGCTGAACATGTGGCTGCAGGGATGGTGCAGGTGGGAGGGCTTCAGGTACATAGACAATTGGGGCGCATTCTGGGGAATGTGGGACCTCTACAAACAGGACGGTCTCCACTTGAACCAGAGGGGCACTAATATCCTGTTCGGGAAATTTGCTAGTGCTGTTCGGGTAGGTTTAAACTAGCTCAGAAGGGGGATGGGAAACTGAGGTGTAGTCCTAGTACACAGGAGGATGAGCGTAGGGAGGACATGGACAGGACCTCACTGTCACAGGAGTGTGCTGGTAGACAGCAAACTGGGTTGAAGTGTGACGACTTTAATGCCAGGAGTATCCGGAATAATGTAGGTGAGCTTGCAGCTTGAATAGCTACCTGGGACTTCAATGTTGTGGCCATTTCAGAGACATGGATAGAGCAGGGTCAGGAATGGATGTTGCAGGTTGCAGGGCTTAGATCTTTCATTAAGGTCAAGAAGGTGGTAAGAGACGGGGAGGTGTGGCTTTGTTAGTCAAGGACAATATAACGATGGCTGAAAGATCTTTTGATGAGGACTCGTCTACTGAGGTGGTATGGACTGAGGTTGCCAAGGAACGTTTGTCGACTGAGTCGGTATGGATGGAAATTAGGAACAGCAAGGGAGCAGTCACCTCAATTGGGGGTTTTCTACGGACCCCCAAACAGCAGTAGGGAGATCGAAGAACTCATCGGCTGGCAGATTGTTGAAAAGTGCAAACGTAGCAGGATTGTTGTTATGGGTGACTTCAACTTTCCCAATAGTGCAGACGGTTTGGATGGAGCCATTTTTGTCAGGTGTGTTCAGGAGAGTTTCCTGACTCAGTATGTGGACAGGCCGACGAAGGGGGAGGCCATTTTGGATTTGGTGCTCGGCAATGAGCCAGGACAGGTGTCAGATCTCGTGGTGGGAGAACACTTTGGTGACAGTGACCACAACAGTCTCACATTTACCATAGCCATGGAAAGGGAAAGGAGCAGTTACCAGGGGAAGATATTTAACTGGGGAAAAGGAAACTATGACACTATCAGGCAGGAGTTAGGAAGTACAGATTGGGAGCAACTGTTCCACAGAAGGGGCACAACAGACATGTGGAGGCTGTTTAAGGAGCAGTTGTTGCGAGTGATGCATAAATTTGTTCCTCTGAGACAGGTAAGAAGGGGTAAGATTAAGGAGCCTTGGATGACGGGAGCAGAGGTGCTTCTCATCAAAAAGAAAAAGGCAGCTTACATAAGGTGGAGGAAGCAAGGGTCTAGCACAGCTTTAGAGGATTACAGGCTTGCTCGGAAGGAGCTCAAAAGTGGACTGAGGAGGGCCAGGAGGGGGCACAAAAAAGGCTTGGCAGGAAGGATTAGGGAGAACCCGAAGGCATTTTACTCATATGTGAGGAATAAGAGAATGATCAGGGAGAAGGTAGGGCCGATCAGGGATAGCGTAGGGAACTTGTGCGTGGAGTCTGAGCGGATAGGGGAAGCCCTAAATGAGTTTTTTGCTTTGGTTTTCACTAAGGAAAGGGACCTTGTTGTGAATGAGAACTTTGAGGAGCAGGAAAACAGGCTTGAACAGATTGGATTGAGGAAGTTGATGTGCTGGAAATTTTGGCAAACATTAAGATTGATAAGTCCCCAGTGCCAGACGAGATTTATCCTAGGTTGCTCTGGGAAGAGAGAAAGGAGGTTGTTAAGCCGCTGGCGAAGATCTTTCCTTCCTCACTCTCCATGGGAGTCGTACTGGAAGATTGGAGGGAGGCAAATGTTGTTCCTCTTTTCAAGAAAGGGAATAGGGAAATCCCTGGAAATTACAGACTAGTCAGCCAGGTTTTGGAATGAATTCTGAAGGATAGGATTTATGACTATTTGGAAAAGTATAGCATGATTAAAGGGAGTCAGGATGGCTTTGTGAGGGGCAGGTCATGTCTCACAAATCTTATTGAGCTCTTTGAGGAGGTCATGAGACAGGTTGACGAGGGTTGAGCAATGGATGTGGTGTACATGGACTTCAGCAAGGCATTTGATAAGGTTCCCCACCTCAGGCTCATTCATAAAGTCAGGAGGTATGGGATACAGGGTGATTTGGGTGTCTGGATTCAGAATTGGTTGGCTGACAGGAGGCAGAGAGTGGTTGTAGATGGTAAGTATTCTGCCTGGAGGTCAGTGCTGAGTGGTGCCCCACAGGGCTCTGTTCTTGGGCCTCTGCGCTTTGTAGTTTTTATAAATGACTTGGATGAGGAGGTTGAGGATGTTTGCTGATGACACAAAGGTTGGAGGTGCTGTTGATAGTATCGAGGGCTATTGCAGGCTTCAGCGAGACATTGACAGTATGCAGAGCTGGGCTGAGAAATGGCAGATGGAGTTCAACCTGGATAAATGCGAGGTGATGCATTTTGGAAAGTCGAACTTAAATGCTGAATATGGATTAAGGGTGGGGTGCAAAGGAGGTTTACCAGGATGCTGCCTGAACTGGAGGGCTTGTCTTACGAGGTTGACTGAGCTCGGACTTTTCTCTCTGGAGAGAAGGAGGAAGAGAGGTGACCTGATCGAGGTGTACAAGGTAATGAGAGGTATGAATAGAGTCAATAGCCAGAGACCTTTCCCCAGGGCAGGATTGACTGCCACAAGGGGTCATAGTTTTAAGGTGTTAGGAGGAAGGTATAGAGGAAATGTCAGAGGGAGGTTCTTCACTGAGAGAGTTGAGCGCGTATGGAATACTTTGCCAGTGGTAGTTGTGGAAGCGGAGTCATTAGTAACATTTAAACGACTGCTGGACATGCACATGGACAGCAGTGAATTGAGGGGAATGTAGGTTAGGTTATTTTGTTTTTGGATTAGGATTATTCCATGGCACAACATCATGGGCCGAAGGGCCCGTACTGTGCTGTACTTTTCTATGTTCTATAGCAAACTTTCTATATATAAAATGAAAAAGAGTGGCTAAAGTAAATGTTGGCCCTTTAGAGGATGAGAAGGGGAATTTAGTTATGGGATATGATGAAATGGCCGAGGCATTGAATGGGTATTTTGTATCAGTCTTCAGAGTGGAGAACACTAATGACATGCCAGTAATTGACAAAGAGACGAAGGTCGGTGAGGACCTGGAAACAATCATTATTAAGGAAGTGGTAGTGTCAGGCAAGCTAATGGAGTTAAGGATTGATATGTCACCTGGCCCTGATGGAATGCATCCCAGGGTACTAAAAGAGATGGTGGGACAAATAGCAGGTTCACTGGCGGTAACTTTCCAAAATTCCTGGACTCTGGGGCAGTGCCAGCAGATTGTAAAACAGCAAATGTGATGCCATTGTTTAAAAAGGGAGGTAGACAAAACTTGGGAATTATAGACCAGTTAGCTTAACCTCTGTAGTGTGGAAGATGCCTGACTCTATTATCAAGGAAGAAATAGCAAGGCATCGCGATAGAAATTGTCCCATTGGGCAGACGCAGCATGGGTTTATGAAGGGCGGGTCATGCTTGACAAATCTTTTGGAATTCTAAGAAGACATTACGAGCAAGGTGGACAATGAGGACCCAGTGGATGTGGTGTACCTAGATTTCCAAAAGGCCTTTGACAAGGTGCCGCACAAGAGGCTGCTGCATAAGATAAGGATGCATGGATTTAGGGGTAAAGTATTAGCATGGATAGAGGATTGGTTGACTAATAGGAAGCTATTCTGGCTGGTAATCAGTGACTAGCGGTATGCCTCAGGGATCCATGTTGGGACCGCAATTATTTACAATTTATATGGATGATTTGCAGTTGGGGACCAGATGTAAGGTGTCAAAGTGACACTAAGATGAGTGGCAGAGCAAAGTGTGCACAGGACTGTGAAACTTTACAGAGGAACACAGATACATTGACTGAGTGGGCAAAGGTCTGGCAGATGGAATACAATGTAAATAAAAATGAAGTCATATATTTTGGTCGGAGTAGTAGTAAAAAGGATTATTACTTGAATGGTAAAAGGTTGAGCATGCTGCTATGCAGAGGGACCTGGGTGTCCTTGTACAGGAATCACAGAGGGCTGGTCTGCAGATACAACAAGTTATTAGGAAGGCAAACGGAAGTTTGTTCTTCATTGCTAAAGGGATTGAGTTTAAAAGCAGAGAGGTTATGTTGCAGCTGAATAAGGTGCTGATGAGGCCACACCTGAAATACTGTGTGCAGTTTTGGTCTCCTTACTTGAGAAAGGAGGTACTGGCACTGGACGGAATGCAGAGGAGGTTCACTAGGTTGATTCTGGAGTTGAGGGAGTTGGTTTATGAGGAGAGATTGAGTAGATTGGGATTATATTCATTGGAATTCAGAAAATTGAGGGGGGGATCTTATAGAAACATACAAAATTATGAAGGGAATAGATAAACTAGAAGTAGAGAGGATGTTTACACTGGTAGGTGAAGCTGGGACAAGAGGGCATAGCCTCAAGATTAGAGGGAGCAGATTTAGGACTGAATTGAGAAGGAACTTCTTCACCCAGAGGGTTGTTAATCTATGGAATACCTTGCCCGGTGAAGTAATTGACACTACTTCAGTAAATGTAAGGTAGTTTTTTTTGAACAATAAAGGAATTAAGGGATATGGTGAGAGCATGAATAAGTGGATCTGAGTCCATGAAAAGATTAGCCATGATCTTACTGAATGACGGAGCAGGCTCGAAGGGCTGGACAGCCTACTCCTGTTCCTAGTTCTTATGTTCTTATGTAAATGGAACAAAGAAGCTGAGAAACAGAAGGGAGGAGTCAGAGATTGACAAGGTAAAAGTAAAAGCAGGGAGGATATTGGAAGCAAAATTGATAAACTTTTCCAATTCTCAAGAAACAAAGTCATCTGCCCTGATATATCTCCAGTGTTGGTTACTATCATTCCTGTGAAACTCCTCAGAATGAACTTTATTCTACAATGGGATTTCAGCAATACTAGCAAGGTCAGCAGTTGTCTGTGTCTAACTGCACTTGATTGGGCTTGCTAGGCCAAAGGCTTTGACAAAAATCAATGATAGTTTCACTGGGCACCATTGTTGAGATTCACTTTAGGTTCTCGATTTATTAATTGAATTTAAATTCCATCAACAACCTTGGTAGGATTTTCACAAATAACCATTTGACTGTGATATGTGGGAGCAGAGGTAGGCCATTCAGCCCATCAAATCTGCTCTGCCATTGAATGAGATCATGGCTGATCTGATGGTCCTCAATTCCATTTTCCCACCTTTCCCACTTAACCCTTAGTTCCCTTCTGGATTAAATACCTGTCAGTTTCAGTCCTGAATATGCACAATGACACAGTCTTGATAGTGCTCTGCAATAAAGGATCCCACAGATTCACTTCCCGTTGACAGAAGAAATTACTCTTCACAAATGTCTCACAAGGGAGACCCTTACTCCGACATTATTCTCTCTGATCCTAGACTCTCTCCCAAGGGGAAACAGACTTTCCACATCTTCTCTGTCAAGTCCCGAATCCTGCATGTTTCAATAAGGTTCCCTTTCAATCTTCTAAACTCTTGCTAAGTACTCCACCTCTCCTCATGAGGAACTCCCTCTATGTCGGTGATCAGCCAAGTGAACGTTCTCTGGGTTACTGCCTCTGTTCACAGACTTCCAGCTGTGATAAAACTATTGCCTTGTATTGTCATATAACAGCAAGCCTGCAAACCCATCCGTCATCAAATGACGTTGACCATCGAAAGTTGTTAACCGCACATGCGCGCTGTTACACTCTGCCGCTCTATAAAGATGGCGGCTGGTAAGTGGGCTCCTTACCTGAGAGCTGCGGCCGTTGCTCGCTGCAAATCCAATGGTCCTAAAAGTTGTTTATCCCTGCTTTCAGCTGGCAGACATCTTTACGACCACTCTCCGGATCCCATGCTCCTTTCGGCCGGCAATCCCTTACCGTTCGAATAAAACCTGCTCCCGACCGTCCCTGACCCTTTTCCAAACGCTGTGTGGCACTGCGCCTGCGCTGCTTTTGTGTATTCTGCAGATCAGAGTTTCTTCTCCGCGGGGGATACCGGGCAAGGAGCCGGCCATTGGAAGTATGAATTTTTACTATGATTTATTGTTCTTTTATAAAGTAAAAATTGAGATTAGAGGATTCTATAATAAAGTTACGAAACAAATTATGCCTCTAAATTATCTCGATCTAAAACAGGCCAGAGGTTAGGAATCCTACAACAAATAACTTGATTCCTGACTCACCAAAAGACTATTGTATCAGAGATAATAGGAACTGCAGACGCTCGAGAATCCGAGATAAGATAGTGTGGAGCTGGACGAACACAACAGGCCAAGCAACATCTTAGGAGCACAAAAGCTGACGTTTCGGGCCTAGACCCTTCATTAGCTGACGCTGACCCTAACCCTAACCCTATTGCAGCTCCACACTTTCTTATCACGAAAAGACTGTCCTCGATCTACAAAGCACAAGTGTGACAGAGTATTTTCCAGTTGCCTGAATGATTGCAGCTCTAATAACACTCAAGAAGCTTGAAAGCATCTGGACAAAGCAGTCCACTTGATTAGCACCACATCATTAAATACCCTTAGTGCCAATTTTCAATAGCAGCAACAAGATGTACTGAAGAAATTTACCAAAGCTCCTTCCAACCCCATGACCACTACCATTTCAAAAGACGAGAGCAGCAGGTACATGAGAATAGAGCCATGTGCAAGTTCCTTTCCAAGCCATTCATCGTCTAGACTTGGAAATATATCATGTTTCTTGTAAAAAAATGTTTCTTCTGTATTATTCGGGTTAAAATCCTGGAACTCCTTTGCTAACAGCATTTTGTGGATGTATCGCTACAAAATGGACTGAGTGGTTTAAAAAGGCAACTCATCACCACCTAAAGGACAAATTGGAATGGGCAACAAATGCAAAATCCGTCTCCCCTGAATAATTTTTTTTAAAGAAACCAAGAAATCCATATATGGACCCACATTATCGATCAGGGAGAGTGAATCATAGAATCCCTACAGTGTAGAAACAGGCCATTCAGCCCAACAAGTCCACACTACCACTCCAATGAACACCTATCCAGACCCAACCCCCTCCCCTTTCCCTGTAATTCTGCATTTCCCAGGTCTAATTCACCTAATTTACACACCCTTGGGCAATTTAACATGGCCAATCCACCTAATGTGCACACCTTTGGACTGTGGGAAGAAACCAGGGCACTCGGCAGAAAGCCACCAGATACGGGGAGAATGTGCAAACTCCACACAGACAGCCACCTGAGGGTGGAATCAAACTCAGGTCCCTGGCACTGAGAGGAAGCAGTGCTAACCATTGAGCCACCATGCCACCCCTGAGAAGGGAAATTAATGGAAAGTCAAGAGTACCCAAAATGGCACAAATAATGGCAGTATTAACACACCAGAGTCACGTAAACTCACTGCGGTTCAGTATTAATATTCTCATAAGAAGACAATCTTTGCTTGTGTCTCAGTATAGTCCCAGACATATCTTACGATGTTCATTCAAAAAAAGGCAATACATAGTTTACCAATGTACATTAATAGTTTTTTTCAATTTTTCACATTGTTGTATAATATTATATAGATATGATCTGTGCCTTGGTTGACATGCTGCAAATAGAATGCAAGCAGGAATTATTTGTGTATTTCAAATTGCCACATCACACATACCTATTTTATTAAAATATCTTAACAGCTTTGTTTTCTCCCTCCAGGTTCTGTACTGCTCATCCACCCAGGTGAATACATTTCTATTCCTCACCTAGATTTTAGCTCATTATTTTCTTCAGTATCCTTTCTTGTACTCTGTTTATAACCTGCATCTGTCCCAAATGTTCAGATTATATGTTCACAAAGTTGTAAAATGAATATGTTTTTGGCTGTTGGTTATTGGGTACAATGCATGCAGAAGGTATTCCTCTTTGTGAGTCCCATTTGAAACATGAACATTTATGCTCAGAAAATGTTTTTCTCTGAGGCCAGGGAGTCAACCAAGATCTGGCTAATGATCGTAGGAGTT
Organism: Stegostoma tigrinum; assembly: GCF_030684315.1. Taxonomy (NCBI): domain Eukaryota; kingdom Metazoa; phylum Chordata; class Chondrichthyes; order Orectolobiformes; family Stegostomatidae; genus Stegostoma; species Stegostoma tigrinum. The sequence continues at coordinate 34,115 of NW_026728375.1, forward strand.
GAGTCCATGGACTTGAAGTACTGTTGCCAGCTGCTCTAGTGCTCCTAAAACTGTATTCTCTGGTTCTCAATCCATTTACAAGCAGGAACAGTTTTTCTTTACCTGCTCTGTTCAGACTACTTATGATTTTGATAACTTTTAGAAAATCTCCCATTAGCCTTCGCCTCTCCAAAAAAAAAACAGACACAACTTCTCCAATCTTCCCTCATCACGAAAGAACAATCTCATAAACTTCTTCCACAGAGTCTCCAATGCATTCACATCCTTCCTATAATGTAGCACCCAGAACTGTGCACAATACTCCAGCTGATGTCTAACAAGTGTCCAATTTAAGTTAATCATAAACTCCTGCCTTGTGTACTCTAAAGTCCTGTTAATGAAGGCTTGAATATTGTACGCTCTATTTGCAGATCTCTCCACTTGTCCTGCTACTGCCAGTGATTTGTGTACAAATATAACTAGACCTCTCTGCTCCCGCATACCCTTTAGAATAGTCCTCTTTGACTCATATTAAAGTCATTGGGTTGTACAGCATGGAAACAAATCCTTCAATCTAATTCATCCATAGCCGCTAGATATTCTAACATAATCTAGTCCCATTTGCCAGCATTTAGCCCATATCCTTCTAAACCCTTCTTATTCATATACCCATCCAGATGCCTCTTAAATATTGATGTTGTTTCTTCAAAGTGTTCACCTTTGTGAACTGTGTTTCACCAAAGTGTTCACCTCTTGCTTCTTTACATTGAACGTCATCTGACATCTTACCTCTCCAATCCACAAACTTGACAATGCCTTTTAGATTTCCTCCTCACATTTTACAGTTCTCCCAAGTTTTGTGTGATCCACAATCTTTGAAATTGTCAACTGCACATCCAGAACTAGATCATTTATATTGGGAAAGACAGTGGTCCTAATATCACTCTGCGGAACTCCACTACAAACCTCTGCCAACCCAAAATTGTCCTTCAACCATTAATCTCTGTCTCCTCTTCTTCAGTTAAATTTGTATCCTCAATGTTCTTGTCCCCTTATTCTGGAGCATATGACTTTCTTCATGCCACACAGTTGAAGTACACTAATTTCAACCTAGCTCCATTGTTCCCTATAGGGTTCAATAACCTGCTTACCCTTTGGAAACTAACACAAAATGAAGTGTGAACCTGATAGACAAATGATGAAAACCAAGTCTCTTGATAACACATCATATGGTGTCAATTTTCAGACTCACACATCAGCTTTTCAATAAAATGAAGGCATTTTGCAGTGAAAAGACTTAGAAGGTTGTGAGTTTTACTTGTCACTCTTAGTCGGGTATTGTGTCAATGCCACTTAGTGAGCTTAATATAATCTCCCTGCATTTTCCTGAACCTGTGCTCAGTGAATGACAAGTTTAGCTTATTTGGAGTCTCAGTGCATCCCAGGGATGGACAATAACCCACTGAGTGCAGCTGCAGTCATCACGTTTTGTTGGAAGCAGGGTATTGGAGAGATGATAGCTAGAATACTTCAGCTGGTCCCTGTCTTGCTTCCTTTGGAGCTGAGGAAGAGTGAATCATTGAAGGATTCAGTTGAATTACTTCATAAATTTCAAATGCTTTGGATGTACATAAGTGGGAGGTCTAATTATTTCCTCAACATATTTGAAGGAATATTCATTTTAAGAAAACAGGAAGAAATTTACTGGACAATGGTGGAGCTGCCTAACGATGGAGAACATTTTGTTGCAGCCAGTCTCCATAACAATCCGAAACTGCGCGATGGTGAATGCTGAAACAAACACACGAAATGCTGATGAAATGTGACAGGTCTGGCAGCATCTGTAGAGAGAGAAAAATGCAGTTTACATTTTGAATCTATATGATTCTTTATTCGAACTGAAGAAAAGTATACCAGTTCTAAAGAAGAGTAATACCAGACTCAAAACCTACACTCTGTTTCTCTCTCCACAGATGGTGCCAGACCTGCTGAGCTTCTATAGTATTATCTGTGTTTGTAACCTATCCCTGTAACCATGCCTAATCCACCTAGCCTGCACACAATGTACAATTTAGCATTTGGGCTATGGGAAGAAACTGGAGCTCACAGCAGAAATGGGGAGAAGGTGCAAACTTGAACCTGGGTTCTTGGTGCTGTGGGGCAGCAGTGCTAAACACTGAGCCACCAAGTCCACTGCCAAGGATGAATGATTTCAGTTTTATAGAGATGTTCCAGATGCCAGGATTGTTCCTTAAGAGCAAAAATATTAAACAGAGAATCCATGGCACTGTTGAAATAATGGGGATGCGGAGCGGGGAGGCAGTGGATTTGACAGAGCAGACAGTAAGAGTATCCACTGATGAGGATCAGTACAGAGAGGACCGTGGCACGACAGATTTGCCTTTATGTCATGCTTTTCATCACCAGCAAACATCTCACAGTGCTTTCCAGTCAATTCAGTCCTTTTTGAAATGTTGACTTTGTTGTAATGTAGGAAATATGATAGACGATATCCATTGAGCAAACTCTCAGACAGGAAGGGCAGAATGAGCAGAGAATGTGTTTTTGTGATGTGATGGCAGGATAACTATTGACAAGGACAGTGGTGATAACTCCCCTACTCTTTTTTTCAAATTGTATCAAACAATTTGAGATATTCTGGCATCTAAAAATAACCCTTCCATGTGTTACCTTTCCAGACTGAATAAGAAGGGAGGGTCTCATCAGACCTGCACTGAGCTTCACCTGACACCTGACAAATTTTTCCTTTTTTTCTCTTATGAAGACCAATACAAAGTGATTTGGCAGCCTATCTGCTATTTCCTCTGTTTCAGTTCCAGTATCACCTTTAGAACCTAGAACTTAGAACAGTATACCACAGTACAGGCCCTTCAGCCCGAGATGTTCTGCCGAACTTTTACCCTAATCCTAAAGTCTATCTAACCTTCATCCCTACCTTATACTACCATCCATATGCTTAATTAATAGCTTCTTAAATGCCCCTAATGAGGTCGACTCCACTACCCTCTCTGGCAATGCATTCCACACCCCTACCACTTTCTGAGTAAAGAACCTTTCTCTGACGTCTCCCCTATATCTACCTCCACTCACTTTAAAACTATGCCCCCTTGTAATAGCTACCTCCACCCTTGGATAAAGTCTCTGGCTGTCTACTCTATTTATACCTCATTTTGTACACCTCTATCAAGTCACTCTGATCCTTCGTTGTTCTAAACAGAAAAGCCCCAGTTCTCTCAACCTTTCCTCGTAAGACCTTCCCTCCATTCCAGGCAACATCCTCATAAATCTCCTCTACACCTTTTCTAATACTTCCGCATCTTTTCTGTAATGAGGTGACCAGAACTGGACACAATACTCCAGATGTGGCCAAACCAGGCTTTTGTATAGCTGGAGCATAACTTCATGGTTCTTGAACTTAATCCCTCTATTAATTAAAGCGAATACACCATACACCTTCTTAACAACTCTATCCACCTCAGTGGCAGCTTTCAGGGAACTGTGAACACGAACCCTAAGATCCCTCTGCTCCTCCACACTGTCAAGGATCTTTCCTTTAACCCTGTATTGTCTTTCAAGTTTGTCTTATTAGTCTTTAGGACTACATGTTACAATCAGTCAAGTTTGGTGTGAGTTGCTGACTGTATATGCTGCTAATAGGTTTGCTGAGTGGCCACTGAAAATTTTGACAATATTTATTGTTCTGTATAACATGAAGTTTCATCTCTTTTTATATTGAAGATCATTTTTCCAGTGCTTCAAATAGAGAAGTAGTCATCTGGCTGTGCGATGCTGTGTTCAGTTACTGTTTAATAATAAAGATAATTGCATAAGCCTTGACACATACATCAGGCAAACATGATAACCACCATTCGATAGAAATGCTGCACTGGGCAAGTCCAGTGACCTGCCTGGAGTGTCAATCTGCGCAGTCATACTACACTTCAGATATGTGCATCAAGAAGCTGCTTTCTTCTCTTCCCCCCGCACCCGCTGCCGCCGCCTCCGCCTCCGCCAAAATGGGAGAGTCTCGAACTGGGCTCACAGTCATCAGATGATGGGTCAGCCAGTTAGGACTGAGGTGGGGAGACATTTATTCCCTGCAAGGATTGTGAATCATTAGAATTCTCTTGCCTGAATGTCTGCAGATAATCAGTCAATAAGGATAGTGAAGAGTCAGTTGGAGAGAAAGCTTTTGAAATGTAAGCTGAATCAGAAGCTGTATGACAACAGAGCAAATTGATACTGAGGATGGGGTTCACAATGATCTGACTTGTTGTCAGGTTCTTATTTAAACAAGTTGCAGGTGACTGTGACCAAAATGTTATGAACATATTTTCCGAGGCGTCCCACAATACCTAAGCAGTCAAATCAACATGAACACAAGCTGGTGCCAAAGCAAACCAATCCTGCTTTATCAGGAACATAATTTACAATAATCTTTCATACTAAACTAATCTTTAATACTACTTGTCCCGAACAGTCAATACTCAGTAAGGGGTTCACCTTTGTCCCCCTCCACCCACACATCAACGAATACCAGTCACATTTGGACATCGAGCAGTTTTTCCGCCGACTCCACCTCCACGCTTACTTCTTTAACCGTGAGCCTAACCCTCCTTCTACTGACCCTGTATCCTGCCTCCAATACAAGCCCTCCTCCCGGACACCACCGCAAGGCGTCCTACCCTCCCATTGGCCTCTTCATCTCCAACTGCCCTCAAGATATCAATCGCCTCAGCCTCTCCACCCCTCTCACCCATCTACAATCCGAGGCCACCACCAAAGACATTTTTCCCTCCCCACCCTTGTCTGCTTTCCGGAGGGACCACTCTCTCCGTGACTCTCTTGTCTGCTCCATACTCCCCTCCAACCCCACCACTTTTCCCTGCAACCGTAGGAAGAGCTACACTTGCCCCCACACTTCCTCCCTCACCCCTATCCCAGGCCCCAAGAAGACTTTCCACATCAAGCAGATGTTCACCTGCACATCTGCCAATGTGGTATACTGCATCTGCTGTACCCCTTGTGGCTTTCTCTACATTGGGGAACCCAAGCAGAGGCTTGGGGACCCATTTGCAGAACACCTACGTTTGGTTTGCAATAAACAACTGCACCTCCCAGTCACGAACCATTTCAACTCCCCCTCCCATTCCGCAGACGACATGTCCATTCTGGGCCTCTTGCAATGCCATAACGATGCCACCCGAAGGTTGCAGGAACAGCAACTCCTATTCTGCTTGGGAACCCTGCAGCCCAATGGTATCAATGTGGATTTCACAAGCTTCAAAATCTCCCCTCGCCCTTCTGCATCCCAAAACCAGCCCAGCTCATCCCCACCTCCCTAACCTGTTCTTCCTCTCACCTATTCCCTCTTCCCAACTCAAGCCACACCCCCATTTCCTTTCTACTAACCTCATCCTGCCCCCTTGACCTATCCGTCCTCCCAGGCTGACCGATCCCACCCTTACCTCCCCATTCCCACCTCTTTAATTTGTCAGTCTCCTCTCCACCTATCTTCTCCTCTATCCATCTTCAATCCAGCTCCCCCACCCCCATTTCTGATGAAGGGGCTCGGCCCGAAACATCAGCTTTTGTGCTCCTGAGATGCTGCTTGGCCTGTGTGTTCAGCAAGCTCTACACTTTGTTATCTCCCATGCACAGTAGTTCAGAGATAACACAGTGTGGAGCTGGACGAACACAGCAGGCCAAGCAGCATCTTAGCAGCACAAAAGCTGACGTTTCGGGTGACAGCAGGCCAAGTTTGTTTTTTACTCACAACTTTATCATTATACCTTCCAGATCACGTTTGCATTCTACAAGATGACATTCAGCACCAAGTCACCCTGGACTTAGTGGAATGTTCAATAGGTGAATGACTAACCCAGCATTCGCCAAGGTAAATGTTCCCCTATTTACATAATAGGTGAGCATTGCACAGGCGCAGTCCCCTATGTTACAATGAGCATGCGCCCAGCGAATAATCGCGACGGGAAGATTTTTTTCACGGATCCGTAAACGGTGAGATTTTGTGAGAGGAAAAAGGCGTTACGTTTGGCGCGTGACCCAGGACGTTTCGAAGAAATATCATATGAGACTTAAACTTCAAAAGAAGCTACCGAACCTCACTTGCACACGGGACGGCGCTGTGGGTGGGGGATGTGATAGCTCCGAGAGTTAGGCCCTTGTCGACACTTAGTGGTTGCAGTTCGCACTTGGTGCCGCCGTATTTGTTGGGGGCGAATGTGGAAAGGCGCATGCGCTTCAGCCATTTCAGAAGGTCATCTGCAGAAGTGGGAACAGCTTCCGCAGAACGTTTTAAAATGGAGCTGAGCTGAGATGAGACCATGAGAAGTAGGAAATAGTAGGGTACTTGGCCATTCGCGCCTTTTCTGTCATTCAGTAGGATCATGGCTGAACCGACATTTTTCATAGATAATGGGAACTGCAGATGTTGGAGAATTCCAAGATAATAAAATGTGAGGCTGGATGAACACAGCAGGCCCAGCAGCATCTCCGGAGCGCAAAAGCTGACGTTTCGGGCCTGAAGGGTCTAGGCCCGAAACGTCAGCTTTTGCGCTCCTGAGATGCTGCTTGGCCTGCTGTGTTCATCCAGCCTCACATTTTATTATCCGACATTTTTCATGTCCACTTTCCCTGTAACTATTGATCAAGAGTCTATTTCAGTCATAGGACATGGAAACAACCCTTCGCCCAAACTCAAAGATAGTAAGAACTGCCGGTGCTGGTGTCAGAGATAACACAGCGTGGAGCTGGAGGAACACAGCAGGACAGGCAGCATCAGAGAGCAGAAAAGTTGACGTTTCGGTTCAGGACCCTTCAGAAATCAGATTTCCTCCAGCTCCACACTGTTATCTTCAGCCCAACTTTCCGTGCCGACCAGGTTTCCCAAACTGAACTAGTCCCGTTTGCCTGCATTTGGCCCATATCCAGAGAAACCTTTCCTATCCGATGTACCTGTCCAAATGTCTTTTAAATGATATAATTATACCCGCCTCGATCTCATCCTTTGGTGATTCATTCCATACATGCACCACCCTCTGTGTGAAACATTTGCCCCCCAGGACCCCTGTAAATCCTTCCCCTCTCAGTTCAAACCTGTGTCCTTTAAGTTTGGACTCCCCTACACTGGGGAAAAGAACTTGGCTATTCGCCTTATTTATGCTTTATATGGTCATTCCCTCAGCCTCCTATGCTCTGCGGGGGCGAAAAAAAAGTCCCAGCCTACCGAGTCTCCCCTTCCCCCCAACCCTCTAGTCTCAGTAATACCCTTGTAAATCTTCTCTTGTATCCTCTCCAGCTTAATAACATCCTTCCTGCAGCAGGGCAACTGGAATTGTACGCAGTGGCCTTACCGATATCTTGTAAAGCAGTAACGCAATATCCCAACTGTACTCAGTACTCTAACCAATGATGGCAAGCATGCAAATGCCCTCTTCACCACTGTATACCTGTGATGCCATTTTCAAGGAACTATGTACCTGTACCTTAGATATCTCTGTTCAAAAACATTTCCCAAGGCCCTACTATTGCTGTGGAGAAAGACTTGGAGATAAATACATGTAGTTCTGCTGTAACATGTGTTTCTTTAACACAACTTTCTGCTGTACAGGTATAGCAATTTTCTAGTGATTTCCCTATGAAGTGATTTTCTACAGCGTGATTTTCTGTAGCGCAAGGTCATGCAAGAACGCAACTATCACATTATTGAACTACCTGTACTGATGTTTTAAAAGCGGTTAACATTACAGAAGAGGGAGTGCTAGTGGTCATAGGAAATATAAAGGTGGATAAATTTTTGGGTTCTGATCTAGTGTATTTGTGGGAAGTTAGGGAGGAACTTGCAGAGGCATTTGTAACATCTAAAGCTACAGGTGAGGTGTTGGATGACTGGAGGGTGAGTCTGACTTTGGTGATGGATAAGTTGTTGGAAGTGATTCTGAAAAATAGGATTTATATGCATTCGGAGAGGCAAGGAATGATTAGGGATAGTCAGCATGGCTTTGTGCAAGAGAAATGGTGTCTTACAAACATAGAACCCCTACAGTGCGGAAACAGGCCCTTTGGATCAACAAGTCCACACCTGCCCTCACAGCATCCCACCCAGACCCGTTCCGCAAACCCACCTAATCTAGATATCCCTGAACACTATCGGCAATTTATCATGGCCAATTCATCTAGCCCACATATCTTTGGATTGTAGGAGGAAACCCATGCAGACACAGGGAGAATGTGCAAACTCCACACAGACAGTTGCCCGGAGGGAATCAAACCTGGGCCCCTGGCGATGTGAGGCAGCAGCGCTAACCACCAAGTCACCATGCCGCACATGGAGTTTTTTTGAGGAAGTAACTAAGAGGATTGAGGGCACAGCAGTAGATATTGTTTACTTGAACTTTAGTAAAACCTTTAACATGGTTTCGCATGGTAGATGAATTAGTAAAGTTGGATCACAAGGGACTTGGTGAGTTTGCCAGTTGGATACAAAATTGATTTAATGACAGGAGGCATTGGGTTGTTTTTAGACTGGAGGCCTATGACCAGTAGTAGTACACCAGGATTGGGGCTGGGTCCACTTTTATTTGTCATTTATATAAAAATTTAGATGGGAATATAGAAGGGATTTGATTTGATTTGATTTAATTTGTTGGCACGTGCACCTAAGTACAGTGAAAAGCTTTGTTTACGAGGAGTACAAGCAGATCATTGTAAGCAAGGACATACAAATCATAGAGTGCTTGGACAGAGTGAGGCATATGGGTTACATTGCACAGAAGCAAGATCAGTATTAACAAGATCAACATTATTTAAAGTTAGGGAGCCCAGTCATCAATCTAATAACGGCAAGAAAAAAAGCTGTTGTTGAACCTATTAGTGCATACATTCAATCTTCAGTATCTTCTGTCTTACAGAAGAGGTTTTTGAGAGCATTAATGGGATGGGAGGGATCTTAGATGTTTAATGCCTTTCCACAGCAACAAGAAGTGCGAATGGAGTCCATGGATGGAAGATTGGCTTCTGTGATACTCTCGGCTGTGCACACAGCATTCTGTAGTCACTTAAGGTCCTGTACAGAGCAGTTGCCATTATCAAGCCATTATGCACCTGGATAGTATGCTTTCTATGGTGCATCATTAAAAGCTGGTGAGGGTCCTTATGGACATGCGAAATTTCCTAAGCCGCCTGAGGATATACAGGCGTAGTTGAATCTGGTCTATGTGGGAAGGTTGTTGGTTATTGTCACCCTTAGGAACTTGACACTGTCAACCGTCTCAACCTCTACTCCATTGGTGTAGGTACAGTAAGTTTGCAAATGACACCTAGATTGGTGGCATAGTGGACAGTGAAGAAAGTTATCTAAGATTACAAAGTGCTGTGATCAATTGAGTCAATGTGCTGAAGAGTGGCAAATGGAATTTGATTTGGGTAAATGTGAAGTATTGCATTTTGGTAATACAAACAAGGTCAGTACTTGTATAATTAAAAGTAGGGCCTTACATAGTAAGAGCAGAGAGACATGGGGGTTCAGGTACATAATTCATTGAAGCATGTGCCATATAGAGATAAGGCAGTTAAGAAGGCTTCTAGCACGCTTGCTTTAATTGCTCAGATCTTTGAGTATATGAGTTGGGACAATACGTTGAGGTTGGACAGGTGAGGTTTCTCCTGGAGTACTGTGTCCAGTTCTGATCGCCATGTTACTGGAAGGATATTATTAATCTGGTGGGGGTCCAGAAGAGATTTACCAGGATTTTGCCGGCAATGGAGGGTTTGAATTATAAGGAGAGACTGGATAGGCATAGGAGGTTGAGAGGTGGCCTCATAGATGCTTATAAAATCATGAGGTCAAAAACAAAAGTTCCGTGGCAGGTGTCTTTTCCCTAGGGTGGTGGATTTCAATAGTGGACATATTTTTAAGGTGAGAGGAGAAAGATGTAAGAAAGACATGAGGGGCAATTTTTTTTACAGTGGTTCGTGTGAGGAATGAACTTCCAGAAGAAGTAGTGAATGTGGGTACAGTTACAATGTTTAAAAGCAATTTGGATAAGGGCATGAATAAGAAATGTTTGGAGGGATACAGGCCGCACTTGGGACTGGCTTGGTTCAGGCAGGTGGGACTGGTTTAGTTTGGGATCATGGTCATTATGGATTGGTTGGACTGAAAGGTCTGTTTCCGTGCCATATGACTGACTTTATTAATTGTAGAAGTACTGTCCTGGTTTGCCTTACCAAAATGCAACACTAGATATTTATTCTGAATTAAACTCCATCTGCCATTCCTCAACCCAGTGGCCCCATTGTGACCTTAGATAACCTTCTTCACTGTCCACTATATAATGAAATTTTCTGTCATCTTATAAACTTATAAACTTTAACTTATAAACCATGCCTTCTACATTCTCATCCAAATTATTTATGTAAGCGATGAACGACAGAAGACCCAGCACCAATCCTTGCAGCACACCTCTGGTCACTGGCCTCCAGTCTGAAAAACAACCCACTACTCTTTTTAAATGAAAGATGCTAAAAAAAGTCAAGATTTCCAAAACCCTACCTTCCAGAAGGCAATTGACAAGGTGCTGCATAAAAGACTGATCCAGAAGATTAGATCCCAGAGGGTTAGGCGTAGAGTATTGGCTTGTATAGAGGAACGGCTGACTGACAGAAAGCAGAGGGTCAGGATAATGAGTCCTTCTCTGGATGATGAACCGTAACTAGAGGGGTGCCGCACGGTTCAGTTCTCAGGCCTCAACTAGTTACAATCTATATAAATGATCTACAAGCAGGGACAGAGTGTAACAAAGCAAAATCTACGGATGATATTAAAACAGATGGGAAAGCAGACTGTGTTGAGGAGCTAAAGAGTTTACACATGGATATTAGTACTGTAGGAGAATGGACCAGAATCTGGATGATGGGGTTTAATATGGATAAGTGTGAAGTTGTCTGTTTTGATTGGAAAAATAAAAGGGCAAGTTTTTATTTAAGTAGGAAACAGATTCAAAGTGCATCAGTGTAGAGGGATCGGACGTCTTTGTGCATGAATTCAGCAAGTGGGTACGCAGGTGCGGCCTGTAATAAGAAAGGCAAATGGAATTCCGGCATGTATTGCAAAAGGACACCTTGAGTATTGTGTCCAGTTCAGTTTCCATACTCGAGGCAGGATGTGGTAGCACTGGAGCCAATTCATAAGAGGTTCACCACATTGATTCCAGAGTTGGACGAGCTGCATTTGAATAGCTCGATCTTGTATTCAGTGGAGTTCAGAAGAATAAGGGTATCTGAATAACATATATAAAATGCTGAAGGGATTGATAGGTGGATGTTGATCAGATGTTCCCTCTTGTGAGACAGTCTTGAACAAGAAGGCATAGATCTTGAGTGGCGGGGGGGGGGGGGGTAAATTCAGAACAGAGGTGAGGAGAAACTACTTCTCTCAGAGCATTGTGAATTTGTGGAACTCACTGCCCAGGTGTGCAGTGGTGGCAGAATCAATCAGATTCAAAAAAGAAACAGATATATTTCTGATGAAAAGTAGGATAAAGGGATATGGGGAGCATGCAGGAAAGTGGCAGGATAAGATCAGCCATGATCATGTTAAATGGTGGAATGGACTGGAAGGGCTGAATTGCCTACTCCCATTCCTAATTCCTATGTTCGTTCTTTTTCTTGTCCAGAGTCTCAATATCTCTAGTCATCCAGTGTTCTCTACTCCTGCCAGCCTTGCCCTTCACTCTAATGGGCACATGCTGCCCCGAACTGTCACTTTCTCACTTTTGAAAGCCTCTCAGTTGCCAGATATCTCTTTGCCTGCAAGCGGCCTCCCTAAATCAACTTTTGAAAGTTTCTAATACCGTCAAAATTGGCCTAGCCCCAATTAGAACTTTAACTTGTGAACCAGGCCTATTCTTTTCCATAACTAATAAAATTATGGTCACTGGTCCCAGAGTGCACTCCAACTAACACCTCAGTCACTTGCTCTGCCTTATTTCCCATGAAGAGGTCAAGTTTTGCCCCTTCTGTAGCAGGTACATCTACATATTAAATGAAAAAGTTTTCTTGAACACACATTCCTACCATTCAAGTCCTTAACACTGTCGCAGTCGCAGTCACAGTCTATGTTTAGAAAGTTAAAATCCTCTACTTTTACAACCCTATTATTCTCACAGCTTTCTGTGATTTCCCTCCTCAATGTTCCTCAATTTTCTATTGACTATTGAGAATCCTATTGTATAATCCGATCAAAGGGATCACCTTTTTAAAAATTCATTCATTGGATGAGAGTGTCACTGGCTAGAAGGGTTAAGAGTCATATATAGGGCAGACCAGGTAAGAATGGCAATTTCCTTCCCTAAGGGCATGAGTGAACTAGATGGATTTTTTCCTGACAATTGATAGTGGATTCATAGTCATCATTAAACTCTTTATTTGAGGTTTTTATTGAATTCAAATTCTACCAATCTGCCCTGGTGGGCTTTGAACCCACATCCCCAGAACATTACCTAGGTCTCTGATAACAGTCCAGTGATAGTATCACTAAACTATTGCTTGTCCCCATATTTCTTTAGTTCCACTGATATAGCTTCATTGGGCAATGCCCCAGTAATACCCTCTCCAAATACAGTCATGATATTTTCCTTGAAAAGCCACACTCCCCCATCTCTCTTGCCTCCCCTTCTATCCTTCCTATAGCAATTGTACCCTGGAAAATTGAGCTGCCAGTACAGTCCCTCCCTCAGACGTGTTTCTGTGATAGCTATAATGTCCCTGTCCCAGGTTCCCAATCATGCCTTGAGTTCATCTGCCTTACTGGGTCTCATCGGTCTCATCCGGGCAGCACGGTGGCTCAGTGGTTAGCACTGCAGCCTCAACAGCACCAGCGACGTAGGTTTGATTCCAGCCTCATGCGACTGCCTGTGTGGAGTTTGCACATTCTCCCCGTGTCTGCGTGGGTTTCCTCCGGGTGCTCTGATTTCCTCCCACAGTCCAAAAAGATCGGGTTAGGTGGATTGGCCATTCTAAATTGCCCGTAATGTTCAGGGGTGTGTGGGTTAAAGGGGGATGGGTCTGGGTGGGATACATGACGGGGCGGCGTGGACTTGTTGGGCCGAAGGGCCTGTTTCTATACTGTAGGGAATCTAATCTTATCAGGTCTCTTGCACTAAAATAAATGCAGTTTAATTCATCAGTCTTCCCTCATTCTCTGCCATGCTGTTGTCTATTTAACTTGCTCTCTTTAACATGTGTAGCAGCATCAACCCTCTCTCTTGAGTTAGTACTGTTTAGACTCCCAACCCAAAAGCCTAGTTTAAACTCTCCTGAGTAGCTCTAGCAAATCTCTCCTCCAGCTCAGGTGCAACTCATCCCTCTTCTACAGGTCACTTCTGCCCCAGAAGAGCTCCCAATAATCCAAAAATCTGAATTGCTGCCCCCTGCATTAGCTCCTTAGCCACACATTCATCTGTCCTATCCTCCTATTCCTACTGTCACTAGCAGGTGACACCCGGAGAAATCCAGAGATTACTACCCTTGAGATCCTACTTTTTAAACCTCCTGCCTAACTCCCTATATTCAGCCTGCAGGACCTCATCCCTTTTTCTACCTATTTCATTGTTACCAATGTGTACAATAACCTCTCGCTGCTCAGACTCCCCTTTGAGAATTTTGCTGCAACCGCTCTGAGATGTCCCTGCAGGCATCAAGGAGACAATATGCTGTCCTGAAGAATAGCTTGCAACCTCAGAAACCCCTGTCTGTGCGTCTGACCAGACAGACCCCGAACACAATTGCTCTCTTGGACTTTGGCTCCGTTGTAAAACAGGGTTTGGCCGACAATATCCGAAACGGTTTACTTGTTTGAGAGGGGCAAAGCTACAGGAGACCCTTGTAGTACCTGCTTACATCTCCTCGTGATCACCCATCCCCTGATTAAGTCTAGGTTGTGACCACCTCTCTGAAACTATTATCTATCACACTCTCTGCCTCCTGTTTGCTCCTCAGTGCTTCCAAGTGCCACTTCAATTAATTCATGCAGTCTGAGAGAAGCTGCAGCTGGACTCAATTCCTGCTGACATGGTCATCTGCTCCGTGATCTCGCACATCTGAGAGTATCTCCTCCACTGACTGCCATCTGTTTCCCCCTTTGACAACTTGCCCTTACCTTGTTGCTACTCACCTTCCTCTAGGCCCACTCCTAGATCTAACCAGCAGTACCTCACTATGACTTATTTTTGCCACGACTCCCTCTCCCCTTGCAAAAATGAGACACAGAACAAGACACAGCAATGCCTCCCTCTCCCACTTCTCTGAACTCTCACACTTAGCTCAACTCACAGCGTTTTCACTCTCTTGCAGGTTGCACTAAACATAGGACTCTGCCCCATAGCTATCTGTGGCGAGGAGTTTCAAAGACTCTGAACCCTCTGAGAGAAGAAATTCCTCCTCATCTCATTCTTGAAATGGTGCCCTTTGTTCTGAGACGATGCTCGCTAATCCTAGACTGTCCCATGAAGGGAACCCTTCTCTCAGCATTTACCCATCAAGACTCTGAAGAATGCTCCATGTTTCAACAAGTTGGCATCTCATTCTTCTAGACTCGAATGAGTAGATTGCAACCCAGTTTAGCCATTGTTCATAAGACGGCATGGGGCAGCATGGTGGCTCAGTGGTTAGCATTGCTGACACACCATGCCAGGGACCAGAGTTCAATTCCAGCCTTGGGCAACTGTCTGTCCAAACTCCACACATTCTCCCAGTGTCCGCGTGGGTTTCCTCTGGGTGCTCTGGTTTCCTCCCACAGTCCAAAAATGTTCATGTTAGGTGGATTGGCCGTACTAAATTGCCCATAGTGTCCAGGGATGCGCAGGCTAGTGGGATTAGCCATGGGAAATTCAGGGTCACAGGGATAGGGTGGGAGGTGAGTCTGGATGGGATGCTCTTTGGAATTATCAGCATGGACTCAATAGGCCAAATGGCCTGTTTCCACTCTGTGAGGATTCTGTGAAGACAGTCTCTTCATACCAGGGATCATCCTTATGACAGCACTATAATAACCACACCTGTCTTTCTTTGTGCCAGGTAAGTGCTTGTCCAACCAGTGGACAGTTTTACCCAAATCTCATTGACTTCAGTTTTGCTAGGGCTCCTTGGTGCCACACTCAGTCAAATGTTGCCTTGATGCCAAGGGTGGACACATTCACTTCACTTCTTGAATTTTTTTAATCCATGTTTGGAGCAAGGCTGCAATGAGGTCAGGAGCTGAGCAGTTCTGGCAGAACCTAAGCTTTGGATTTGTCCAAAGTTCATTGCTGAGCAAATGCCATTTCGTAGCACTTGTCAACCCCTTTCACTTCTGCCAATGGTTGAGAGTAAACCAACCTGGCAGTAATTAGCTGATTTGGAATTTGTCCTGCCTTTTTACGCACAGTCAGCAGGTGGTTTCCTTGCCCATGATTTACCTGATGCCAGGAGACTTTATGGTGTTACTGCCACCTTATAACATAGTGCCACCAATTATTGTGGGTCTGTCCAGTGGGTCAGGGCATATCCAGGGATGGTAACATTAGTGTTTGGGACATTGTGAGATATGATTCCATAAAAATGATTATATCAGGCTGCTGCTCGACTGGTTGGTGGGATAGCTCTCCTAATTATGGCACAAGATGTTAGTACGCAGGACTAGAGAAGATTCTTGGGGATAGGATTTACTCATATTTGGAAAGGTATGGACTTAGTGGCAATAGACAGTGTGGGGAAGGTCATGTCTCACAACTTGATTGAGTTTTTAAGGAAGTAATGACTGATAAAGGCATGGCTGTGGATGTTGTCCACATGAGCGTTAGCAAAGCATTTGACAAAGGTCCATCATGGCAGGCTGATAGAGAAAAGTGAAGTCTCATGGGATCTGCGTAGCTGGTAAGATGGATATGTAGCTGGCTTAGTTATAGAAGACAGAGCGTATCAGCAGAAGGGTGCTTTTTTTCTGACTGGAGATATGTGACCTGTGGTGTTCTACAGGGATCAGTGCTAGGATCTCTGTTGTTTGTAATATAAATGTAAATGTTTTGGTGAAGAATGCAGGTGACCTGATTAGTTTGCAGGTGACCCAAAGACTGGGGGAGTTGCGGATAGTTAGGAGGATATAGCAAAATATAGAGATGCTAGAGACTTGGGGGGAGAAATGGCAGATGGAATTTAATACAGACAAATGCGAGACGGTGCATTTTGCAAGATTAATGCAGGAGATAAGTGTACAGTAAATGGCCTTATTAGTATAAATATACAGAGGGATCTAGGCATGTAAGGCCCACAGTTCCCTGAAAGTAGCAACACAAGTAGATAAGGTGGTCAAGAAGGCATATGCGTGCTTGCCTTCATCGGTCAAACATAGAATATAAAAATTGGCAAGTCATTGTAACTGTATAGAATTTTAGTTAGGCTATATTTAGAATATTATGTACAGTTCTGATCACCTTACTGCAAGAAGGATGTGGAGGCTTTGGAAAGGATACAAAAATGATTTACCAGGATGTTGCCTGGGACGAAGGTTATTAGCTATGAGGAGAGATTAGACAAACTTGGTTTGTTTTCACTTCAATCTCAAATCAGGTGCTACCTGATAAGTTTCCAAAATTATGAGAGGCATGGATAATTGCAGTCTTTTGCCCAGGGTAGAAATATCAATTATCAGGGGACATAATGTAAAAGGGGGAATGTTTAAAGGAGATGAGAGGAAAATTTTTTTTTACACACAGGGTGTTAAGTGCCAAGAATATGTTACTAGAGGAGGAGTGGTGGAGGCGGATACAATGGCAATGTTTAAGAGACATCTTGACAGATATATAAATAGGCTGAAAATAGAGGGATACAGACAACGTAAAGGTAAAAAAAGGTATTTATTTTAGGCATCAAATATCGGTGTAGTCTTGGTGGGCCAAAGAGCCTGTTCCTGTGCTGTACTGTTCTTCTCTCTTTGACTGGTCTTGGCATTGTAATTTCTGGTGCCTATTTTCATATTGAGTATTCGGACTAGTTTCATTCCTGTCTTTACACTTTATAGTAATTTGATATTAGTAAAGGGGGGAGATGACCTATTGGTATCATCATTGGACCATTAGTAGAGTACTTGGGTTTGAATCTTGCTGTGGCAGATGGTAAAATTTGAATTCAATAAATATCTGGAAGTAAGAGTCTAAAGATAACCATGAGTCCTTTGTTGATTGTTGGAAAAACCCATCTGGGTCACTAATATCCTTTAGGGAAGGAAACTGCCATCCTTATCTAGTCTGTTCTACATGTGACTGCAGACCCACAGCAATGTGGTTGACTCTTAACTGCCCTCTGGGCAATTAGGGATGACTAATAAATGCTGCCTGGCCAGCAACATCCTCATCCCGTGAATGAATAAAGAAAAAAGAAGTCTTCTGCTGGGCCATTTTAGAGGGCAGTTAAGAGTCAACTACTTGCTGATAGTGCAGAGCAAGGATGGCAGATTTCTTCCCAAAATGGCATCAGTGAACCTGATTGTCAATGGTTAGCTTATAATTCCAGGTTTCTTTTATTAAATTCAAATTTGACCATTTGTGTTGGTAGAATTCAATACCATGTCCCAAGAATATTAACCTGGCCTTCCAGATTATTTGTCCAGTGACATTACTACTTTACAACAGTTCTCCTCTGCTGTTGAAATGCATTTTGTAGTCAGTGCATACTGCTGTCAATGATCATCAGTCCTGGAGAGACAGAGTCGTGTAATGGTTGGGATGCCAGATAAATGGGCTGTTTTATCCTTGATGGTCTTTCACTTCTTGAGTGTTCTTGGAGGTACACCCATCCAGGCAATTGAAGACTATTCCAACACACTCCTGACCTGTATCTTGTAACCCAGTTCAGTTTCTTTTAAATGGTAACCCCCAGGGATGTTCATATTGGTCGATTCATTGATTATAATGCCTTTGAACATCAAATAGCAATAGTTAGATTTCTCTCAAAGGAGATGGTTGTTGGCATCTTTTTCTTAAAATGCTTTCTTACTGTGCGATAGAATCACTAGATGACCATTAAGAGGATGGTTTTCCCATTGTACTGTGCTGGCTGTCTACAAAAGCAAATCAGTTCTGCCCATTCCAGGCCTTTCAATAACTAGCAATTCAGCAAATATAGAACGGCAGCTGAACAGGTCCTTCGGCCCACTATGTCTGCACTGACCAAGGTGCCATTCTTAATTAATGCCTGCTCATGGTCCATCTCACTTTATTCCCTGCCTGTTCATGTGTCAGTAGATATTACCAATCACCAGTTGCTTGTGAAGGAGATGGTGTTTAAATTCACATGGCTGCTATCAGTGCCATGAAGATGACCCCGAAATGCTGCAAGGTAAAGAGTTACAGGTATTTACCCAATGGTGGTGAAGGAACAGTGATATATGTCTAAGTGGGAATCTTGGGGCCAAGTGGTATCTTTGAGCCAGAAGGCCTAGGTTCAGGTACCCACTTAGAATCAGAGGTGTACAGCATGAAAACAGACTCTTTGGTGCAATTCAACATTGCCGATATCCTAAATTCAATTAGCCAGCAATTCCTTTTGCCAGCATTTGGCCCACATCCCTTTAAACCCTTCCCATTCATATACCCATCCAGGTGCCTTTTAAATGTTGTAATTATACCAGCCTCCACCATTTCCTTTGGCAGCTCATTCCACTCATCCCTCTATGAGAAAAGTTAGCTACTTCGGTCCCTTTTAAAGCTTTCCTCTCTTACCTTAAACCTACGCCCTCTAGTTTTGGATTCCCCTGCCCTGGGGAAATAAAAAAACCTTGGTTATTCATACTATCCATGTCCCTCATGATTTTATAAACCTCTATAAGGTCACCCCTCAACTTCAATGCTCCAGGGAAACTAGCCTTCGCCTGTTCAGTCTCTCCCAATAGTTCAAACCCTCCCACCCCAGCAACATCCTTGTAAATCTTTTTTGCACCCTTTCAAGTTTAACAACATTTTTCTGACAGCAGAGTGACCAGAATTGAATGCAGTATTCCAAAACTGGCCTAACCACTGTCCTGTAGAGCCACAACATGACATCCCATCTCCTAACACTTGCTCCAAAGGTGTGTCATAACATCTCTGAAAAGGTTGATTAAAAATACCTATCTTCCAATTATCAAGGGTGTAGACTTTAAGGAGTATCTTAATTGAGGAACATAAGGTGGAAATATTTCAAAATGCAGTTCTGAGCACATGGCTCAGACGGTTGACAGCACAACCAGCAAAGTTGGAACAGTTGTAATTGGGAATGTTCAGGTCAGAGTTAAGTGAGCACAGATATCTCTAAGCATTATGAATGTAGAGGAAATTAAACAAATATGGAAGAGGGTTAGACTGTGACAAAGTCAGAACAAGAAATTTAAAGTTTAGGTGCTTCAGAATTGGGAGCCTATGGGTGAGCACAGTTGTGATAGACGAACATGACTGGGGGTGAGGAAACATTTGGGCAACAGAGTTTTCCATGACCTCCGGATGATGTGGTGGTTGACTATAGAAGACCGATTGGGAGTGCGTACAGATTGTTACCTCTCAGCTTAACAAAGAAACAGGTGAGAGTTTCAGCAGCAGATGAGCTGAGTTAGGATGGAGTTGGGTGATGTTGCTTTGATCAAAATAAATGGTCTTGCTTATAATGGGGGATGTAAAGTTGAAAAGTCATCATGAGGTGTAATGTGGTTGTGAACTACCTGGTTTGGCCTCAGACAAATGCCAGGAAGGGCAATGGAATGGAGCTGGAGACTAAGGACAAGATGTTGATCTTCCCAAAATTTAAAGGCAAAAATTTCTGCTCATGCAGCATTGGAAGTCAGACAAGTCAGGCCAGAGTGAGACTTCGAGGGGAACGTGATCACAAGGTGTTCACATCCACCTGCTACCCTGGGTCCTTTTATGATGTGGAGATGCTGGTGTTTGACCTGGATAGACAAAGTCAGAAGTCACATGACACCAGGTTATAATCCAACAGGTTTGTTTCACAACACCAGCTTTCAGTGTGCTGCTCCTTTGCCAGGTGAAGCCACATTGGAGCAGTGCTGTGAAGTATGTGACTTCTCTCTCCTTTTCCCCTGTTCTCTCTCCTCCCAGAGGCCAGAGTCTTGTTTAGGTCCATATTGGGTAGTGGGTTTACTACCCTGATGGGTATCATTTGAGTAAGTACAACAATTCAGCAGCTCTCATGTTACTTTTTCCTGATGTCAGTTCCATAAATGACTGGGCTCATTCAGTTCAACTTCACAACCTGTATTTGTGTTTTTGTAGGTTCACTCTCAATCCCTTTTATTTTAAAACAATTCCACAGAGTAACAGCAGTGGAGGGTTTGGAGTGAGGACACTCAAAACAAACATCATATTTAAATCCAATGAAATTGCCTAATTTATCACAACTTGAATCTCATCGATCTTTGAATATGGAGGGAAAAAGCACCATTTGCAATGGGGAGAAACCGTACATGTGTTCCCTATGTGGACAAGGCTTTAGCCAATCAGCTGGCCTGTCAAGACACAAGCGCAGTCACACTGGGGAGAAACCATGGAAATGTGGAGACTGTGGGAAGGGATTCGGTTATCCATCTGAGCTGGAAACACACTGGCACTCTCACAACTCCGAGAGGCCGTTCACGTGCTCTGACTGTGGGAAGGGATTCACTCGGCCATCAAATCTGCTGACGCATCAGCGAGTTCACACTGGGGAGATGCCGTTTGCCTGCTCCTGGGAAGGGATTCACTGATTCATCAAACCTGCTGAAACACCAGCGGGTTCACACTGGGGAGAGGCCATTCACTTGCTCCACGTGTGGGAAGGGATTCACTCATTCATCTACTCTTCTGCGACATCAGCGAGTTCACACCAACAAGAGACCTTTCAATGTCTGGAATGTGGGAAGTACTATAAAAGTTCTGGGCAATTGATGTACCATCAACATGTTCACACTGATGAGAGACCTTTTAAATGCCCAGACTGCAGGAAATGCTTTAAAAGAGACCGTTCAGGTGCTCCCACTGCGGAGCTGGATTCTTGCATTATTTTGACCTCGCTGTACACCAGCGCATTCACACTGGCGAGAGACCGTTCATCTGTTCTGAGTGTGGGAAGGGATTCAGCCAATCATCTACCCTGTTGGCACACCAGCGAGTTCACACTGATGAGAAACCTTTTAAATGCCCAGCCTGCATGAAATGTCATAAAAGTTCCTGGGAACTAAGATGCCATCAACATGTTCACGAGAGACCGTTTATGTGCTCTCACTGCAGGGCTGGGTTCAGACGATCATGTCAACTCACTGTACATCGGAGAGTTCACACTGGAGAGAGGCCTGCTCTGAGTGTGGGAAAAGATTCATTCAGACATCCCACCTGCAGAAACACCAACGGGTTCACAAATATTCACAGTGATTGGATTTCATTGTTAATTCAGCCCTGGGTGTGATTATGTTCACTATGATCTGTTTTTACTGATGTTCATAAAATCCATCAGTGATACTGCTGAAAAAAAAATTAGAATTCAAATAAAATCAGCCTTGCGTTAAACTTTGTTATAGAGTCATACAGCACAGAAACAGACCCTTTGGGAAACTTGATCGGCATGGACAAGTTGAACCAAACTAAACTAGTTCCACAAGCCTGCACTTGGCCCATATCCCTCTAAAGCCTTCTCATTCATATACTTTTTCACATGTCTTTTAAATGTTGTAACTGTACCCACATCTACCACTTCCTCTGCAGTTGAGAAAAAGTTGCCTCTCAGGTGCCTTTTTAAATCTTTCTCCTCTTATAAATATGACCCCTAGTTTTGAACATCCAAGGAAAATACCTTTGCAGTTCACTTGGTGTATGCCCCTCATGACTGCATAAATCTTTAACATCACCCCTCAACCTTCCATGTTTTACAGGAAAAAAAAGTCCCAGTCTATTTATATAACTCAAACCCTCTAATTCTGGTAATAGCCTCGTAAATCTTTTCTGAACCCTCTCCAATTTAATAATATCTTTCCTATACAGGGCAACCAGGATTGTGTACATTACTCAAAGTGGCCTCACCAACATCCTGTACAACTTCAACATGATGTTCCAACTCCTGTACTCAAGGGTCTGAGCAATGAGCAAGCATGCTAAATGCCTCCTTAACCACAAGTTCAAAATCCCCAGACATACATTCTTTCTTCTCCTTGTGCCAAATACAAAACCCATCACGCTAACTCAACTATTTATTTCTGAAAACAGCTATCCAGGCACATGAAACATCCACTGACCATCATTCATTGCTTCCTACCATAGAGTTAATTTTCAATCCAACTTGTAACATGCCCCTGGATCCTTTTCAATCTTTAATGTGAGATCCTGTAGAACTAGAGATAATTTTTCCACCAGTAGAAGAATCCAAAAGTAGGGGTCATGAACATAAATAGTTACTGATGGGTCCAATGGAAAGTAAGGACAAATGTGTTTCCTGAGTGGGGATAGAATATGAAGCAAGAATTGTTTCCGATAAAAAGCTGAGATACTTTCAAGAAGAAATCAGACAAGCACATGAAAGAGGGAATAGCAAGAGAAGTTGAAGTCAATCAACTAGGAAGAGAAGCCTGTGGAGTGCAAATTCCAAAACAGAATAATTGCCCCTGTGCTAGATGTTCAGTGTAATTTTATGTCAATCCTTTTACAGTTATTAGAAGCAGATGATTTACAGACAAGAGACTCAAGATCAGTCAGGGTCACTTGATACAATAACATGTGGATATGATCAGCCTTTGAATGTCGAAGCAGAAATGTCTGTTTGTCCAGTGTGTTGTCTGGGCTTCAACATATCATCCAACCTGGAGAAGGACAGCCACACAAAGGAGAAACCGTGGAAACAGAGGACTGATACTAGGGTGGCATGGTGGTTTAGTGGTCAGCACTGCTGCCTGACAGCACCAGGGCCCTGGGTTTGATTCCACCATTGGGCAACTGTCTGTATGGAGTTTGCACATTTGTCCCCATGTCTGTGTGGGATTCCTCCCATAGTTCAAAGATGCACAGGTTAAGAGAATTGGCCATGCTAAATTGCCCGTAGTGTCCAGGGATGTGCAAGTTAGATGGATTAGCCATGGGAAATGCAAGGTTTCAGGGATAGGATAGTGGTGTGGGTCTGGGTGGGATGTTCTTTGGTGGGTCAGTGTTGACTTGATGTGGCTAAATGGCCTGTTTCCACACTGTTGGGGACATCACTATACATACGTATGATGAGGGAAAGGCACTATCTTCTGAGGAGAGGTTAGGGAAGCTGGGCCTTTATCTATTGAGATTTAGAAGAATGAAACACACAAGATGCAAGGGTAGAAGCTGAAATAATGTTCACATTTGTGAAAGACACAGTAATTATCATGAGATCCCATGTCTGGTCTCGTGAAACTTTGCCCTGCCACCCAACATTCCTCCTGCTGCTCTCCATAAGATGTAGGAGAAGAATTAGGCATTTGGTCCATCAAGTCTCCTCTGCTATTTAATGAGATCATAGCTGATCTGACAATCCTTAACTCCACTTTCCTGTTTTTTTTTTATCCCTATAGTCCTTGATTCTCTTACTGATTAAGAATCTGTCTGTCTCAGTCTTAAATATACCTAATGCCCCAGCCTCTATAGTCCTCTGTTGAAAAGAAATCCACTGATTCACTACTCTCAGAGAAAACAAAAATTATTCTCATTTCTGTCTTAAATGGGCAACCCCTTATTCTGAGATTATGCCCTCTGGTCCTAAGCAACCTCTGCATCTGTACCATGTCAAGCCCCTAAGTATCATGTGTTTCAGTAAGGTTACTCCTCATTAATCTGAACTTCAGCGAGTCCAACTGATGGGCTATTCTGATCTGTTCACTTGCTGTCCCACTTCCAGACACACTACTTTATTTCTCACTAAGCCTACCCTGCACCAGAACAGGAATTCACAATGAGTTTATAATTTACACTGAAGAATTGGCACAAAAATCCTCAGTCCAGCAGCAGCACCTGTAATGTGTATGAAGAACAAACAAGTGATGTTGAACCTGCATAAGACATTTGTTCGACCTCAGCTGGAGTACTATGTACAGTTCTGGGCACTGTATTGCAGGAAAAATGTGAATGCATTAGACAAAGTGCAGAAGAAACAAGAGTGAAGGGAGGAAAAAACTCAGTGAGCAATTGCGGGGATGAAATGCACCGCCCAGAAATGTGGTGGATGAAAGTTCGATTTAGGCATTCAAGAAAATATTGGATAATTATTCGGATAAAAATAATGTGTAAGGGCTTCAGGAAAACATAAGAGATTGGCACTAGGTAATGATGCTCATTTAACAAACCTGTATCAGTATAATGAGCTGAATGGCCTCCTTTTGAACCCAAAACCTTCAGTGAATCTGTGATGCTCCAGCAAAACAGTCCATGTTTGTGTGATTGACAGCAGATCTAGACCAAACAGGAGATGGGGGCAGTTCTGGAGGATGAAGCCTGACACAGTTGACCCTCCATCCATTCCAATGACGTGATAGACGGATTGGCCACGCTAAATTGCCCACAATGTCCAAGGATGTGTAGGTCAGGTGGATTAGCCATGGAAAAATGTAAAGGTTGCAGGGATAGGGGGTTGGTGGATCTGGGTCGGATACTCTTCGGGGGGTTGGTGTAGATTTTGATGTGCTGAATGGCCTGCTTCCATACTCTAAGGATTCAATGATTCCAAGAGAATTTAGGGTTGAGCCTGCTATCCCTTGATGGGGGAGGCTCTTTTATTTAATACTGATCTCTTTCAGCACCTTCTCAGCAGCTGTAACATGGTATCCCTCACTCTGTTTTGTTCCCTGTTGTACTTGTATAGTATGATCTGCTTATAAATCATGTTAGGCAACACTTTTCACTGTACGTCATTGCATGTGACAATAATAAATCAAATCAAATTTGGAAACTTTATTCATTTCAAACTGCTGGAGAAAACTTGACCATTCTATAAAATCATGAGGGACAGAGATAAAGTGAAAAACTGGTAGTTTTTCCCCTAGGGCGGTGGTTTTCAAGACTTAGGGCATACTTTTCAGGTGAGGAGAAAGATTTGAAAAAAGACACGCGGGGAGTTTTTTTTTTACACAGAGAGTGGTTTGTGTGCAGAGTAAACCTTTCTAAGAAGTGGTGAATGTGGGTACCGTTACATTTAAAATATATTTAGCTAAGTACATGAATAAGGAAAATTTAGATAGATATGGGCCAAGAGCAGGTAGGTGGCACTAGTTTAATTTGGGATTATGTTCAGCAATAGACTAGTTGGACTGAAAGGTCTGTTTCCATGCTGTATGACTGTGGCTTTAAACAGATGAAATCCTGTGGGGCTAGACCAAACATTTCAACATTTGTGCACTTCCTTGAGAAAGGAAAGGTGGTGCCAGGTTTGTAGAGTTGGGACTCAAACTGAAGGGAAGAGGAAATGAAAATTGAATATTCAGTAACACAATATCAATTAGTTGCCCCTTATCAAAATGAAACTAAACGATTGTCAGAATTATAACGGATTTATGACTTAAATCAGGATTTTAAATTTCAGTCCAGTTGAGTTAACTAACATCAGCATCAATAAACAAAAAAAAATCAGAACGAAGATTGTTCAGTCCTGAATATAATTAGAAAAAGAACATAGAAAAGTACAGCACAGTACAGGCCCTTCAGCCCATGATGTTGTGCTGAACTTTTACCCTAAACCTAAGGTCTATCTAACCTCCACCACTACCATATACTATTATCCACATGCCTATCTAATAGCCGCTTAAATCCCCCTAATGGGGCTGACTCAACTACCCACTCCGTCACTGCATTCCATGCCCCTACCACTCTGAGTAAAGAACCTACGTCTGACGTCTCCCTGATATTTACCTCCTTTCACTTTAAAACTATGTCCCCTCATAAAAGCTACCTCCACCCTAGGAAAAAGTCTCTGGCTGTTGACTCTATCTATACCTCTGATCATTTTGTACACCTCTATCAAGTCACTTTTCATCCTTCATTGTTCTAAAGAGAAAACCCCTAGCTCTCTCAACCTTTCCGCATAAGACCTTCCCTCCATGCTCTGGTCATTCTCCTGTTCTGCACATACGTGTAAAGAGCCTTGGAGTTTTCCTTGATCCTATCCACCAAGGTTTTCTCATGCCCCCCTTATAGCTCTCCTAAGCCCTTTCTTCAGCTCTTTCCTGGCTACCTTGTATCCCTATAGAGTCTTTATCGCTCCTCTTTTCCTAAACCTTACATAAGCCTCCTTCTTCCTCTTAACGAATCGGTCAACCTCTCTCAAGAACCATGGCTCCTTCATGGTTATTAACAGCAGGAATAACAACTTGTATTTGTATAGCACCTTCAAAGCACCCCAAGATGTTCCACAGGAGTAGTATCATTTGGGGCGGCACGGTGGCTCAGTGGTTAACATTGTAGCCTCACAGTGCCAGGGACCCAGGCTCGATTCCAGCCTTGGGTAACTGTCTATGTGGAGATTGCACATTCTCCCTGTGTCTGTGTGGGTTTCTTCCGGGTGCTCCGGTTTCCTCCCACAGTCCAAAGATGTGCAGGCTAGGTGGATTGGCTATGCTAAATTGCCCGTAGTGTTCAGGGGGTGTGTGGGTTATAGGGGGATGGGTCTGGGTCTGGATGGGATGCTCCAAGGGACGGTGTGGACTTGTTGGGCCGAAGGGCCTGCTTCCACACTGTAGGGAATCTAATCTATCAAAGAAACTTCAATGTAAGCCCCAGAAGGACTTATTAGGCCCATTGAGGCTGCCCTGTCGCTCAAGACCATCTTGGCTGATCAAACACTTTGATACCTTTCACACATCCCCTCCTCATAACCCTGTATGGCACTGATAACCAGAAATCTATCAATCTCTACCCTAAACATACTCAAAGACTGAATCTCCACACCTCTGTTATTGTGAAATGCAAAGAATCACAACCCTTAGAGAAAAAAAGATAACGAAGTGTGGAGCTGGATGAACACAGCAGGCCAAGCAGCATCTCAGGAGCACAAAAGCTGACGTTTCGGGCCTAGACCCTTCATCAGAGAGCTCTCTGATGAAGGGTCTAGGCCCGAAACGTCAGCTTTTGTGCTCCTGAGATGCTGCTTGGCCTGCTGTGTTCATCCAACTCCACACTTTGTTATCTTGGATTCTCCAGCATCTGCAGTTCCCATTATCACCTCAGAGAGACAAAAAAACTCCTTATCACACACAGGTAACATCGCCCCTCCCTTAATTTTAAATTGGTTTCAAACTCATCAAACAGGGGAAACATCTTCCCTCCATCCCTTTAGGTATTTTGTAAGTTTCAATGAGATCACCTCTCAATACATGTCCAATTTACCAAATCTTACTTCGTAGGACAGCTCTATCATTCTGGGAGAAGAAACCTTGTTGAACTCCCACTACAGCAATAATATATTTCCTGAGATAAGGAGACCACAAGTGCACACAGTATCCCAGGTGTGGTCTAGAAAAGTTCCTGTACAACTGATGCAAGACGTCACAACTGCTGTTTTCAAATCCTCACGCAATAGCCTTCTATTAGCCTTCCTAATAGCCTGCTGTTCATGCAAGTTAGCCTTAATTATTCACTGAAAAGGACACGGAGCACCCTTTGTATATCTACAACATTGAACTTTATACCATTTAAGAAATACTTGACACAGAGTCAAACAGCACAGAAACAGACTGTTTGGTCCAACCAGTCCATGCCGAACATGATCCCAAACTAAACTGGTCCCACCTGCCTGCCATTGGCCCATTTCCCTCCAAACTTTTCCAATTCACGTACTTAACCAAGTGTATTTAAAACATTATAACTGTCCCCACATCCACCACTTCCTCAGGAGGTTCATTCCACACATGAACCGCCCTCTGTGTAAAATATTTCCCCCTCACATTTTTTAAATCTCTCTCCTCTCACCTTATAAACATGTCCCCAGTCTTGAAATCTCCCAACCTAGGGAAGAGCCACCTACCATTAGTCCTATCTATATTCTTCATGATTTTATAAACCTCTGTAAGATCACATTTCAACCTCTTATGCTCCAGTGAAGTAAGTCCCAGCCTATCTAGCCTTTTTAAATAACTTTCTTTATAACCTTCCATACCCAGCATTTGTTCCTCCTAGCAAAATGGATAACCTCACATTTTTTTCACATTATATTCCATCTGCTAAGTTCCTGTCCGAAAATGCCTGAACCCACTTTACATTCTCCTCACTGCATGTTCCTATTTACTTTGATAATATCTGCAAATTTGGAAATAGAAAATAGAAGATAGAACATAGAACATAGAAAAGTACAGCACAGTACAGGTCCTTCGGCCCACGATGTTGTGCCGTGGATTAATCCTAATCCAAAAATAAAATAACCTAACCTACATTCCCCTCAATTCACTGCTGTCCACGTGCATGTCCAGCAGTCGCTTAAATGTCACTAATGACTCCGCTTCCACGACTACCACTGGTAAACTATTCCACACGCTCACAACTCTCTGGGTGAAGAACCTCCCTCTATACTTTCTACTCTCCTCTAGACGTCACCTCTATACCTTCCTCCTAACACGTTAAAACTATGACCCCTCGTGGCAGTCAATCCAGCCCTGGGGAAAATGCTTCTCATTACCTTGTACACCTCGATCAGGTCACCTCTCTTCCTCCTCTCCAGAGAAAAAAGTCCGAGCTCAGTCAACCTCTCCTCGTAAGACAAACCCTCCAGTCCAGGCAGCATCCTGGTAAACCTCCTTTGCACCCTCTCCAAAGCCTCCACATCTTTCCTATAATAGGGCGACCAGAACTGGACACAATATTCCAAGTGTGGTCTCACCAGGGTTTTGTAGAGCTGCAGCATAACCTCGCGGCTCTTAAACTCGATCCCCCTGTTAATGAAAGCCAAAACACCATATGCTTTCTTAACAACCTCATCCACCTGGGCGGATAATATTACATTTGGTCTCTGATGCCAAATCATAGTAAACAGCTAGGACCCTAAGTCCTGATCCCTGCAATACTCCACTAATCACAGCCTGTCAATGGGATGTTGGTACATTTATTCCTGTTTTCTGTCTATTGGCCAATCCTAATGCATTCCAGTACAGGGCAGCATGGTGGCTCAGTGGTTAGCACTGCTGCATCACATTGCTAACGTTCAAATTCACTGTTGAGTGACTGTCTGTATGGAATTTTCATGTTCTACCTGTGTCTGTGCGAGTTTCCTCATGGTGCTCTGGTTTCATCCCATAATCCAAGGAAATGTAGGTTAAGAGGAAATGGAAAATGTAGGGTTGCGGGGATGGGGTGGATCTGGATCAGTGCAGACTCGACGAACTGAATGGCCTGCTTCCATGCTGTAGGGATGCCATGATTACCTCTATTCCCAAAGTGCTTTAATTTTTTTTAACCAGCCTCCTGTAGGAACAATCAAAAGCCTTCAGAAAAGTTAATTATACTACATTCATCAGCTCCCCTTTATCAGTTTTGTTCATAGGACAGCCTCTCCAGTCCCACTGAGATCTAACCCAGGTTGTCTAGGTTCCACCACCCAAAGTTGGTCACAATTGCTCAGAAATACGACACTCTCTCTCCTACACCTGTTCCACTGCCAAATATGTAATCGCTCGATCCTCCTGTTCTTATACTCATTAAGCATGGTCAGTACTCCTGAGCTTACTTCTCTTGAGATCCTCCTATTTAATTTCCTTCCCAACTCACCAAACTCTGCTTTCAGGACCACCTCCCTCTTGCTACCAATGTAGACCATGGCTGATGGTTGTTCTGGGTCACATTTCATATCACAGCAACACCTCTCTGCTCCCCTGACTGCGAAATCCCTTATAGTCATTGTGGTACTCCATTCTTCTTCATTCTCCCCTATGGCTGAGTCATTCATGGTACCAACGGCTTGTTTATAGCTGCACTTTCCTGAGGAACCATTGCCCTCACCATTTTCTAAAATGGAATACTGATGAGCAGACAAGGTAGAAACCAAAACCACAAGCTTTTGCAGCAGGTGACACTTCCCATAGATGTATTTATCAGGGACTCATGGTGTGTCTGTGACTTCCCATATACTGAAGAATGTGCACTCCGCTTGCCACTTCTGACCTGCCATCCCACAACTCTTAAAAACTATTCGTTATCCATAGTATAAGTTTGAACTTACTAATAAATCTCAGCTACATTTCTGACTTTTAAGATCAGTATTACTGATTAATCTCAGTCATCAATCAGCTGTTTCCCTGCACTCATGATGTCACAGCACACTGGTCTCAGTGCAGACAGGCCTCTCACTCCACACCTTGTATCCTCTCCCACTTACCTCTTGTTCTGGAGGGGGTTTTTTTGTACTAAATATTCATTGAAGTACATCTTTCCCACTCTGCCTTAAAATCTAACTTCAACCACAACTTCCAGATACTCTCTCTGATGCTGTCTCACCAGTCAAAATCTCCCTCACTCTGATTTGGCAGGTTACTCTGAACATAAGGTTTGACCAATCCTTCTGTTACTGATAACTCTGATGCATCACTTGTCTTTAAATTCCTGTGACAGTATCCCAACACCCAATTTGGGCAAACAAATTTCAGTGTTTGATCAGGCAATTGCCTGTTTAATTGGACTATTTTGACAGCTTTAAAGACTCTTGGTTCTAATTCTGACTTTTTCTCTGTTATTAAACTTGCCAATGATTTAACAGTTTAGAACATAGAACACTAGAATGCAGTGCAGGCCCTTCGGCCCTCGATGTTGCGTTGACCTGTGAAACCAAACTGAAGCCCATCTAACCTACTCTATTCCATTATCATCCACGTGATTACCCAATGACCATTTAAATGCCCTTAAACTTGGCGAGTCTATTACTGTTGCAGGCAGGGTATTCCACACCCTTACTACTCTCTGAGTAAAGAACCTACCTCTGACAGCTTTACATTGAGGGGTGCTAGATATAAGACAGATATGTCCCCTCGTGCTAGCCATCTCCATCCGAGGAAAAAGGCTCTCACTGTCCACCCTATCTAATCCTCCGATCATCTTGTATGTCTCTATTAGGTCACCTCTTAACCTTCTTCTCTCTAACGAAAACAGCCTCAAGTCCCTCAGCCTTTCCTCATAAGACCTTCCCTCCATACCAGGCAACATCCTGGTAAATCTCCTCTGCACCCTTTTCAATGCTTCCACATCCTTCCTATAATGTGGTGACCAGAACTGTATGCAATACTCCAAGTGTGGCCGCACCAGAGTTTTGTACAGCTGCAACATGACCTCATGCCTTCGAAACTCAATCCCTCTACCAATAAAACCTAACACACTGTACGCCTTCTTAACAACCCTATCAACCTGTGTGCAACTTTCATGGATCTCTATGTACTTGGACACCGAGATCTCTCTGCTCATCCACACTACCAAGAATCTTACCATTGGCCCAGTGCTCTGTATTCCTGTTACTCCTTCCAAAGTCAATCACCTCATACTTTTCCACATTAAACTCCATTTGCCACCTCTCACCCCATCTCTGCAGCTTATCTATGTCCCTATGTAATCTGCAACATCCTTCCGCACTATCCACAACTCCACCGACTTTAGTGATAATGAGAACTGCAGATGCTGGAGAATCCAAGATAACAAAATGTGGAGCTGGATGAACACAGCAGGCCAAGCAGCATCTCAGGAGCACAAAAGCTGACGTTTCGGGCCTAGGCCCTTCATCAGAGAGCGTGATGAAGGGTCTAGGCCCGAAATGTCAGCTTTTGTGCTCCTGAGATGCTGCTCGGCCTGCTGTGTTCATCCTGCTCCACACTTTGTTATCCACCGACTTTAGTGTCATCTGAAAATTTACTAACCCATCCTTCTATGCCCTCATCTAGGTCATTTATAGAAATGACAAACAGCAGTGGCCCCAAAACAGATCCTTGCAGTACACCACTAGTAATTGAACTCCAGGATGAATATTTTCCATCAACCACCATCCTCTGTCTTCTTCCAACTAACCAATTTTTGATCCAAATTCCCACTTTGACCAAATTCCCAGATACTCACTTGCTTTCTGTCTCACTCAGGTGAATGCACCCTTATTCTGACCCTGCAGCTTTTTCAGGAGGGTTTGAAAATAAATTTGAGAACTGTACCACTGCTGGATTGCCAGTGGTGCCACACCTGATGAGATTTTCCAGCAATTTCTGTTTGTGTTTCTGGTTTCCTGGTTTTTGGAAAAAGAAGCAAGTTGTCTCAAAGATTATCATTTGTAGTCTGAATGGAGGAGGTTTGCTGAGTTCAAAGAGGTGAAATGTTATGGTTTCTGAATTGAAAAAGGAATTCCAGATGGGAAGTCAGAAATGTGATGGAATGTCCCCACATAGCTGGTAGGTGCAGCTGTAACAACATTCAAGATGCTTGACATCATCCAGGACAAAGCAGCCCATTTGCTTGGCACCACATCCCAAAGCATCCACTCTCTCCACCACCAACATCCAATAACAACAGTACTACCTATAAGATGCAGTGCAGAAATTCATCAAAGATCATTTGACAGCACCTCTCAAACTAACAACCACTTCCATCTAGAAGGACAAGGGCAGCAGATACGTGGGAATACCCACTACCTGCAAGCTGCCCTCCAAGCCACTCACTATACTGACCTGCAAATATATCATTACTCGATTGTCACTGGGTCAAAATCCTGGAATTCTCTCCCCATTTTGGATCAAGGTACAGCATGTGGACTATCATGGTTCAAGAAGGCAGCTCACCACTACCTTCTCAAGTGCAACTAGGGATGAACAAGAAGTGCTGGCCAGCCAGTGACACACACGTCTCACAAGCAAATAAAAAATAACAGAATGTGGGGAGCAGCTCCTTCAATTGGACATGCTGTCTGCTGCTCTTCCAGAAAACAGATACTGCGACTGGAAGAACATCATTGCCATTTAGCTTAGGGAAGGTTTTAGTGAAGAGTCACATTAACTCTGTTTCTCTTTCCATGGATACTACCAAAACTATTGAGTATCTCCAGCATTTTCTGTTCTATTACATTTTTAATCATGGTTATTAGTTTTTTTAACATTCAGGGAAAATGCACAGCAACCACTTCCACTGAGCTGATCTTAATGGGTCTACTGAGAATGTTAATGTGTTTTGAATGCCAATTCACACACAATGCAGATCAGAACCATGATAGTTTTCCTACTCCACTCTCTAATCTAATCAAGAGTTTGTGCCTTTTTACCAAACACATAAATCCTATAGGATTGGGTGGTGTCTTAAAAAAGTAAAACCCACATCCAAGTAATGACTTAACTTCAACAAAGCAACTAATGTTCAATCCTCTTTGATGATTGCAGCAAATCCTGTTTTTTTAATCCTGAAAGGGTTTCATTTGACATAAAGCAAATATTCTACGTCAGGCTAATATGAGAAAATTGTTTAGAATTCTGTCAAACAAGGATTCTCAAAGCAGCTTTCCAAAGAGGGAAGGAACGTAAGATAGGCAATCAGCAGCAATTTAACTAATACACAGTTGTTGAGACCATTATTATTCTTCTTCCAAGTTGAACAGCAATTTGTTTTTTTAATAAAATGAGAGAGAACAAAAGACAGATGTTTGCATTGGGAATTGGCCTGAAAAGACAGAGCAGCTTAATTACTGCTCTGAACACGCTGTGGACATTTTAGCATTGAGATGGTCCTATGTTCAGGGACTGGCAGCTTGTGGGATTTGAACTGATCAATTGAGAAAGTACCTGTGATGGCAAGCCAACCGACAATGTTGAAAAACAGAAAACAAAGTGAACTAGCTCTGAATGATAGTGAGACTGATCTGGTTTGGCTTGCTGTCCATATTGTAACAGTGAAAATAGAAAATCAGTCATGCAGTCAGACCACACAAGGCAGATTCTATCCACAGTGTGTTTGTTTTTGAAATATGGAACTTATAAACTTCCCAAAACACCATCCCAATGCAATTTTATGTGGTGCAACATCTACACTTTCACCTCCTCCCTTTCCACCTTCTACTGCCTGCACATAACACTCAATCCCAATAAGTTATCCTGTGCTAAATTTATTTCGGAAATGGAACACTGGAGACGTATTGAAAATAAATGAACAAAAATGTCTTAGTTATATACTTCAAATTAAAAGATTTAACAATTAAATACTACACACAAGCAGCTATGATATGTGTGTTACCTTTTCTTTCTAAAAAAGAATTCAACACAAATACAGAAGGTAATGTTACTTCAAAGTTCAACCAATAACTAGCAACTGAGAGAGAATGACTGAGGAGCTTCTGAAAAACCAACAAACAGTCCCTGAAAATCAACAGCCCTGCAGTGAAATCTTTCAAACACTGAACTGTAGGATTTATCAGCAAAGACAAATTTAAGATTAATTTTACAGTAAATGTGTTCTTCTTTACAGTTCTTGAAAAGATCACAAATGTTATTCTTAAAATAAGAAACAGTGCAGCTGTTAAGATCAGCAATATAGCCAGAGTTGTGAGCACATGGAATAGTTTACCAGTGGTAGTTGTGGAAGCAGAGTCATTAGGGACATTTAAGCGACTGCTGAACATGCACATGGACAGCAGTGAATTGAGGGGAATGTAGGTTAGGTTATTTTATTTTTGGATTAGGATTATTCCACGGCACAACATCGTGGACCGAAGGGCCTGTACCGTGCTGTACTTTTCTATGTTCTATAGCCAAAATATTTAACAATCCTTCTGTCTGTAGTTAACGTCAGCAGAACACTACCTAATATTATCACACTATCACTACTAAGCTGACTAAAAGCAGCAACATCCACAGAATCCAGCCCCTGCTGACACTTGTGAACTGGCTGATGTCTTTGAAGACATCTTGACTGAGTGAATTCCTTCCACATGTGGAGCAAGTGAACAACCTCTCCCCAGTGTAAGAGCGCTGGTGTAGGGTGAGGTCATATGGCTGCCTGAACCTCTCTGCACAGTGAGTACAGCTGAACAGTTTCTCCTCAGTTTGAATTTGCTGTGTCTCAGCACAGTTGGTAAAATTGTGAATCCGTTCCTACACAGAGATCAGATGAATTTGCAGGTGAATAGACTGAGTGAATCCCTTTCCACACAGAGCATATGAATAGCCCCTCCCAATGTGTGAGTTGGTGTAAACTCATGGCAGAGGAGTGCCTGAAGAACTTCCCACAGGGCAAACAGCTGAATGGCCTCTGTGCAGTGTGAATGTGCTCATGTGACCGAAGGCCAGATGCCTGAGTGAATTCATTCCCACAGTCAGAGAAGGTGAACAGCATCTCTCCAGTGTGAACTTGCTTGTGCGTAGTTAGGGTGACTGACTTCTTTCCACATTATGTGCAGCTGAATGGCTTCCACTCAGTGTGACCTCACTGGTTTCTCAGTAAGTTGGGCCCCAAGAAGACTCTTCACATCAAGCAGATGTTCACCCGCACATCTGCTAATGTGGTATACTGTATCTGCTGTACCCATTGTGGCCTCCTCTACATTGGGGAAACCAAGCGGAGGCTTGGGGACTGTTTTGCAGAACACCTACGCTCAGTGAGCACTGAACAACTGCACCTCCCAGTTGCAAACACCCCTCCTATTCCTCAGACGACATGTCCATCCTGGGCGTCCTGCAGTACCACAACGATGCCACTTGAAGGTTGCAGGAACAGCACCTCACATTCTGCTTGGGAACCCTGCAGCCCAATGGTATCAATGTGGACTTCACAAGCTTCAAAATCTCCCCTTCCCCCTAACACATCCCAAATCCAGCCCAGCTTGTCCCCACCTCCCTAACCTGTCCTTCCTCCCACCTCAAGCCCCACCCCCCACCTTCTACCCACTGACCTCATCCCACCTCCTTGACCTGTCCGTCCTCCCTTGACTGACCTATCCTCTCCCTAACACCCTACCTACACACACCTTTACTGGCTCCATCCCCGCCTCTTTGACCTGTGTGGCTCCTCTCCACCTATCTTCTGTTCTATCCATCTTCGATCAGCCTCCCCTCTCTCCCTATTTATTTCAGAACTCCCTTCCCCTCCCCCTCCCCCATTTCTGAAGAAGGGTCTAGGCTCGAAACGTCATTTTTCCTGTTCTCTGATGCTGCTTGGCCAGCTCTGATGATCCATCTCTACACCTCGTTATTTCAGCCTCCCCATCACCGTGCACCGATAGGTGTGATTGATGGCAGTACTGACCAAAAATGCGTTTGGCAAAACTTCAAATGCACGGAAGCAACCAATCAGAACGAGGTGCAAGGGAGGGGTTGACTTGTGCAGCAAACAAGCTCCCCGCTCACTGTATTAAAATAGTTGGGCAAACTGAAGGCTGGAAGAAGACAGCAAAGCCAGGCAGCATCTGGAGAAAATAGCAGTGTACGTTTCCGGTATTAGCCTTCCTTTCCTCCAGATGCTGCCTTGGCTTTGCTGTCTTCTTCCAGGCTCCTGTTTGTCTACTTTGGAGTCGGGCATCTACAGTCTACTATGTATCACGGCAACAAGCCTGAGCACTTGAGGGTAGTTCTGATGTCGCACCAACACCCTCTTATTCACGATTTCTAGCCTGCACGGGGTATCTATGAAGCTTTTCCATCTCAGCCAGCTGTCGCCGGATCACCCAAGCGGCTTTGCGCACGCTCCAAATCAACAGGCCCGCCCTCTTGATTGACGGCACGTACAGACCAATAGGAAGAGGGGACTGGAACGGAGGACCGCCTACAAGCTGCTGGTCCTCCAATTAACCGCCGTGAATGAGGAGCGGGTGTACTCTCGGGTTCCGGGTGCGTTTTGGTTATGGAAGAAGGTCAATGATGCCCTCATACTGAACAACGCTACTTTAAGGCTTTGAACTAGCAACTTCAGCTGTTTTCGTCAGATCTGCTGAGCTTTCCAGCATTTGCTATTTAATATTTCAACATTGGACTTGTCTCTTTTGAATGCACAAATATTTTACAATTGAGATACCTCTTATTCTTCTAAACTCCAGTCAATATAATCTGTCCTCTCTTTCCTGATTAGACAACCGACCCATTCCGGATGTTTGTATGGTAAGCGTTCTCTGAACTGCTACAGACGCATATTATTTCGAATGAGGTGACCAAAAGACCGTAAGATACCGGAGCATAATTAGACCATTCCGCCAATGAAGACCATTTACCAGTTGGTGTGCCTAGTATAATTTTCAACCCCAATCTTCTGTCTTTTCCCCATAATTCTTGACCCCCTTACTAATCATAAACCTATTTAGCTCTATCTTAAATACACTCAATGACTTGCCCTGCACAACCCTTCTACGGCGATGAGCTCCACAGATTCACCACCCTCGAGCTGAAGAAATGCCTTCTCATCTCGGTTTCAAAAGATCATCTCTTAACTTCAAGGCTGTGCTCTTAGGTTCTTGTTGTTCTTAGGAGAAGGAACATCATCTCACATCCACTCTGTCCAAACCCTCAGTTTTCTTTAAGTTCCAGTGAGATTTCCCCCTCATCGTTTAAACTCCAGTACAGATCTAGAGTCCTCAACTATTCCTCATACCACAAGCCCTTCGTCCCCAGGATCATTGTTGTATAGAGTCAGAGAGTTGTACAGCATGGAAACAGACCTTTCAGTCCAACTACTCCATACTGAACATAATCCCAAACTAAACTAGTCCCATCTGCCTCCCTGCTTCTAAATGTTCCTTATTCATGTACTTATCTAAATATATTTTAAACATTGTAACTACCCACATTCACCACTTCTTATTCTGCACACAAACCACTCTCCGTGTTAAAAAAAATTGCCTCTCATGTCTTTTTAAAATTTTCTCCTCCCACCTTAAAAACATGCCCCAAGTCTTGAAATCCCCCACCTGAGGGGGACACTACCTGCTTTTCACCTCATCTCTGCCCCTCATGACTTCATAAACCTCTATATGGTCACCTCTCAAGCTCCTATGCTCCAGTGAAAAAGGTCCCAGCCTATCCAGCCACTCCATTCCCAGCAACATCCTAGCAATCTCTTCTGAACCCGCTCCACTTATAATATCTTTCCGGTAACAGGGTGACCAGGACTGGACATAGTACGCCTGACGAGGCCATATCACTGTCTTGTATAACCTCACTATAGCATCCCAACTCCTGTACTCAAAAGGTCTAAGCAATGAAGGCAAGCATGCGAAATGCCTTCTTAATCACCCTAATAATAGTTGTAAGTCCTGCCCTTGCGTTTATCCAAATTAAACTCCATCTGCCCTCTTCAGCCCATTGACCAAATTGATCAAGATCTCTTTGAAATCTTAGATAACCTTCTTCACTGTCCACTTTACCACCAATTTTGGTGGCAAACTTACTAACCGTGCCTTCTATATTCTTACCAAAATTATTTATATAAGTGACAATCCAAAGTGGACCCAGAACCAGTCTCTGTGGAACATCGCTAGTCACAGGCCTCCAGTTCAAAAAGCAACCCTCCACCATCACTTAGTTTCATGCTGTTAAGCCATTTTGTATCCAATTGGCAATCTCATCCTGAGCCTCATATGATCTAACTTACTATATAGTCTACCGTGATTAATGATGTCAAAGGCTTTCCTAATGTGTAAGTAAACAATGTGTACTGCTCTGCCCTCATCAATATTCTTGGTTACTTCCTCAAAAAACTCAATCAAGTTTTTGGGACATGATTTCCCTCAAATAAACCATGTTGACTATCCCCAATCATTCCTTGCCTCTCCAAATGTATATGAATTTTTCTTTCAGAACCAATGCCAACAACTTACCCACTGCCAAAGTCAGACTCACAGGTCTATAGTTCCTAAAGCTACTCTAGGTCCCCTCCAATGCCAACACATCCTTCGTTAGATTCAGAGCTCAAAATGCAGTCTGACCACAGCCTTATACAGCCTCAGCAGTATATTTTTACTCTTGTATTCTAGCCCTCTTGAAATGTACACTAACGTTGCATTTGCCTTCTAAACTGCCAAGTGAACCTGCATGTTATCCTTAACAGAATCCTGAACTACGTTAAGTCTCTCTGTGTTTCAGATTT
The DNA here is from genome assembly GCF_030684315.1 of Stegostoma tigrinum. Lineage (NCBI taxonomy): Eukaryota > Metazoa > Chordata > Chondrichthyes > Orectolobiformes > Stegostomatidae > Stegostoma > Stegostoma tigrinum. Next base: position 73,198 of record NW_026728375.1, read on the forward strand.
TCAAAGTCTTTCCCCATTTAGAAAGTAGTCTATATCTCCATTCTTCCTACCAAAGTGCATAATCTCACAATTTCCTATGTTGTATTCAATCTGTCACTTCATTTCTCATTCTTCTTGTCTGTCCGAGTCCTTCTGCAGAGTCCAAATTCCTCAACAGTCCCACCCGTCCACCTATCTTTATGTCATCTGCAAACATAGCAATGATGATATATGTTCCTTCATCCAGATTGTTAATGTACAACATGAATAGTCGTGGTCCCAAAACTGACTGCTGCAGTCCTGCACTCGTCACTGGCTGCCATCCTGAAAAAGACCCCTTTATTCCCTACCCTCTGCCTTCTGCAAGTCAATCAATCATTTACCTACACTATTACTTTGCCCCTAACACCATGGGCTCCTATGTTAATTAGCAGCCACTTGTGCAGCCCCATTCAGAAACCTTCTGGAAATCAAAATAGATCATGTCTTCTTGCTTTCCTCTGTCTAACTTGCTCATTACCTCCTCAAAGAATTCTAACAAGATTTGTCAGGCATAATCTCCCCTTGATGAATCCATGCTGACTCAGCTCTATTTTGTCATACACTTCCAAGTACTCCAAAATCTCACCTTTAATAATGGACTCCAAAAAATTACCAACAATCATGGTCAGGCGAACTAGCCGATAATTTCCAGTCATTCCCTGAAGATCACAACCAATGCCTCCACAATCTCCTCAGCCAACTCCTTTAGAATTTTGGGGTGCAGTCCATCTTGTCCGAGCAACATATTCAACATTTCAGCTTCCTCAACACCTACTCCTTCATGATGGCTACTACAGTCACCACAGCTCCACAATTCTCCTAAAGTTTGTTGTCCTACTGTTGTGTCAGCTTTCATGGTGGAAGACAAAGTACCTATTCAGTTCCTTTACCATTCCTTTGTTTTCCATTATTACTTCTCCAGCCTCATTTTCTAGCAGTCCAATGTTCACTCTAGCCTCTCTCTTACCTTTTACATATCTAACTCTCAACAGTGCCCAGTATAATTGGTGTGACTTTTGTACTCGACTACTCTCACAAGAGATGACAATATTCTGTTAGTTTTCCTAACTCCTGTGCTAACCTCCTTTGATTGATGAACAAAGATACACTTATCCCACTGTTTCTCAGCTCTGCAATCTTTCACCATGTAGATAATGCCTTTTAAAATTATTCCTTCCAAAATGGCCAATTTCATCTTTTCCAACATTATACTAAATTTGACAGATCTTTGTCCACACATTCAACCTATCTGTATCTTTTTGTAGCCTCCTTATGTCCTCTTCACAACTTAATTGGGTTTTTTCTAACCGATCACTGCTTCATCAGCAAATTTGATTAAATTTCTTTTTGGTCCTTTTTTATCTGAACATTTACATACATTGTAAACTGTTGAGGTCCTGTCCTTTTAGATTAGATTAGATTAGATTAGATTCCCTACAGTGTGGGAACAGGCCCTTCGGCCCAGCAAGTCCAAACTGCCCCATGAGGCATCCCACCCAGAACCATCCCCCTGTGACCCACACACCCCTGAACACTATGGGTAATTTAGCATGGCCAATCCACCTAACCTGCACATCTTTGGACTGTGGGAGGAAACCCACGCAGACTCGGGGAGAACGTGCAAACTCTGCACAGACAGTCGCTCGAGGCTGGAATTGAACCCAGGTCCCTGGCGCTGTGAGGCTGCAGTGCTAACCACTGAGCCACTGTGCTGCCCTTATTTTTTGTAATTTTGATTGTGGAATGAAATGGGAACTGGACTGTTTTAAAATCAAGGGCTTGCACAACTCATTGTGAGCTGTGTTTACACTGATGCTTTGAAGGAGTTTCGGAGGAGAGATAAGACAGAATGGCACTGAGCTGTGTTTGCAGAGTGAGATTCAGCCAGCAACAGGTAGCTGATTTGTTTGTGCTGTTGTGATGAGTTGTCAATTCCAAAGGTCATCAGCCTAGCAACAATCTCTGGCTTGTGGAGAATTGAACTGCTTGTGGGCACCAACTGTGTAGTGGCTGAATGTTTCCAGACTGGAACAGGGTGTGTTTAAGCCAAGGCAGTCCAGCCTGGAGGTAGACAGTTACTTTCTCCCACCACTTGCTGTATTTTGTTGCCTTTAAACAATTTTGTGCAAAAAACACAATTAAAGTTTAAATCTCCCAAATCTTCAGCAAAGAACAAAGAATCTGAAAGGATGGACTTTGGAAGGGAGAAGTTTGGGAAAGAAAAAGGAACACCTCATCTCAGCCTATTGACCTGTGCTTTTCCACTGTGATTGCCAAGGACTTTTATCTCACAGCCACAACATCCATAGTCCGTCCCTGCCTATATGGTGTATAGGGATTTTGAAGGAGGTCTTAACTAGTACATCCATTTGTTGACAGTTCATGGTCAATTATTTTTGTTAGAATGTAATTAATTGTAATAAACAGCAGTTCTTGTTAAGCACAGGAATCTGGTCACTGTGTCCCGTTAAGTTGATTCCATCAGACAAGTATATTGGAGCTTTGTGTTATGAATGAGACTATGGCTTTGAGAGGTGTACTTTATCCTGTTTTTTGGAGAGAGGTTTTGAGCCATAGGTGGAAAACTGTCTCCTCCAAGCCAATAAAGTAAACAGCTTGTGAGGCCTTGGGGTATTTTTTAAGTTGAAACAATAGAAACAGCCTGAATGGGTGGAGTCAGACTCCCACAGAACCAGGGTTTTAGTTTAGCTTTCAGTAGTTGTTGGGGTTTAGAAGTTGGTTGTGGAAGCAGCCATACATCTCTCTCCACCAGAAATTTCTCTTGGTGCTTACTCCTGGACTAGAGAAACATTGCACATGAGACAATTTATTCTGTTGAGTTTGCCTTTTCCAAGGGTATATTTATGGGCTGTTACTACGTTAGCATAGTTACTGTTTTGTAGTTGAATAATCCATTGTTCTGTAAAGTTTTCAAATATAGTTAAAATTATAGCAATTCTTCTTTCATTTGTCTTTAACTATAGAGTAAGAGTAAGTGTGTTTTGCTTAAAGCCTAGTGTATGCACTTGAACACAGCACCTTAGACTTTAAATAAGATGCTTTTAAATAAGATAAAAGTTAGGATCTGGTTATCTCCTTGATATGTTTGAAGGGGGTTTGGTCTGGTCCATAATAGTGTACTTTGATTAAATCATTGACTTTTGAAGCGACCATGCTACATGGCGGAGTGAGATCTGAGAATCTGTGCACTTTTCCAATTGGATCACATCAAAAGATGGGAGCTCAGGATTATTTTGAAACAGAAATAATGAGGATTTCTTGGAGTAAT
>NW_026728376.1:0-75845 GCF_030684315.1 Stegostoma tigrinum
GCATCCCATTGCCCTCAGTCACGGCAGTCCGATTTCCCTCAGTCACTGCATCCCACTTCACTCAGTCACGGCATGTCCTTTCCACAGTCACGGCAATTCCATTTCACTCAGTCACTGCGTCCAATTTCACTCAGTAACTGCGTCTCATTTCCATCAGTCACTGCATCCCATTTCCCACTGTCACTGCATCCCATTTCCCTCAGTCACTGCATCCCATTGCCCTCAGTCACTGCATCCCATTTCACTCAGTCACTGCATCCCATTTCACTCAGTCACTGCATCCCATTTGAAGCAGTCACTGCATCACATTTCATGCAGTCACTGCACCGCATTTCACGCAGTCCCTGCACCACATTTCACGCAGACACTGCATCCCATTTCACTCAGTCACTGCATCCCATTTCACTCCATCACTGCATATCCTTCACAACAGTCACTGCATCCCATTCCCCACAGACCCGGCATCCCATTCACTTGAGTCGCAGCATCCCATTTCAAACATACACTGCATCTCCTTTCCCTCAGTCACTGCATCCCTATTCACACAGCCACTGCATCCCAGTTCACACAGCCACTGCATCCCATTTCACACAGTCACTGCATCCCATTTCACACAGCCACTGCATCCCACTTCACTCAATGCTTCACTTTACACTCAGTCAGGGCATCCCATTTCCATCAGTCACTGCGTCCCATTTCCTCAGTCACTGCATCTCCTTTCCACAGTCACGGCAATCCCATTTCACTCAGTCACTGCATCCCATTTCACTCAGTCACTGCATCCCATTTCCCACAGTCACTGCATCCCATTGCCCTCAGTCACTGCATCCCATTTCCCACAGTGACTGCATCCCATTTCCCACAGTCACTGCATCCCATTTCCCACAGTCACTGCATCCTATTTCCCTCAGTCACTGCATCTCCTTTCCACAGTCACGGCAATTCCATTTCACTCAGTCACTGCGTCCCATTTCACTCACTCACTGCGTCCCATTTCCATCAGTCACTGCATCCCATTTCCTACTGTCAGTGCATCCCATTTCCCAGTCACTGCATCCCATTTCCCTCAGTCACTGCATCCCATTTCCCTCAGTCACTGCATCCCATTTCCTCAGTCACTGCATCTCCTTTCCACAGTCACAGCAATTCCATTTCACTCAGTCACTGCGTCCCATTTCAATCAGTCACTGCGTCCCATTTCCATCAGTCACTGCATCCCATTTCCCAGTCACTGCATCCCATTTCCCTCAGTCACTGCATCCCATTGCCCTCAGTCACTGCATCCCATTTCACTCAGTCACTGCATCCCATTTCACTCAGTCACTGCATCCCATTTGAAGCAGTCACTGCATCACATTTCATGCAGTCACTGCACCGCATTTCACGCAGTCCCTGCACCATATTTCACGCAGACACTGCATCCCATTTCACTCAGTCACTGCATCCCATTTCACTCAATCACTGCATATCCTTCACAACAGTCACTGCATCCCATTCACTTGAGTCGCAGCATCCCATTTCAAACATACACTGCATCTCCTTTCCCTCAGTCACTGCATCCCTATTCACACAGCCACTGCATCCCAGTTCACACAGCCACTGCATCCCATTTCACACAGCCACTGCATCCCACTTCACTCAATGCTTCACTTTACACTCAGTCAGGGCATCCCATTTCCATCAGTCACTGCGTCCCATTTCCTCAGTCACTGCATCTCCTTTCCACAGTCACGGCAATCCCATTTCACTCAGTCACTGCATCCCATTTCACTCACTCACTGCATCCCATTGCCCACAGTCACTGCATCCCATTTCCCTCAGTCACTGCATCCCATTTCCCACAGTGACTGCATCCCATTTCCATCAGTCACGGCATCCCATTTCCATCAGTCACTGCATCCCATTGCCCTCAGTCACGGCAGTCCGATTTCCCTCAGTCACTGCATCCCACTTCACTCAGTCACGGCATGTCCTTTCCACAGTCACGGCAATTCCATTTCACTCAGTCACTGCGTCCAATTTGACTCAGTAACTGCGTCTCATTTCCATCAGTCACTGCATCCCATTTCCCACTGTCACTGCATCCCATTTCCCTCAGTCACTGCATCCCATTGCCCTCAGTCACTGCATCCCATTTCACTCAGTCACTGCATCCCATTTCACTCAGTCACTGAATCCCATTTGAAGCAGTCACTGCATCACATTTCATGCAGTCACTGCATCACATTTCATGCAGTCACTGCACCGCATTTCACGCAGTCCCTGCACCACATTTCACGCAGACACTGCATCCCATTTCACTCAGTCACTGCATCCCATTTCACTCCATCACTGCATATCCTTCACAACAGTCACTGCATCCCATTCCCCACAGACCCGGCATCCCATTCACTTGAGTCGCAGCATCCCATTTCAAACATACACTGCATCTCCTTTCCCTCAGTCACTGCATCCCTATTCACACAGCCACTGCATCCCAGTTCACACAGCCACTGCATCCCATTTCACACAGTCACTGCATCCCATTTCACACAGCCACTGCATCCCACTTCACTCAATGCTTCACTTTACACTCAGTCAGGGCATCCCATTTCCATCAGTCACTGCGTCCCATTTCCTCAGTCACTGCATCTCCTTTCCACAGTCACGGCAATCCCATTTCACTCAGTCACTGCATCCCATTTCACTCAGTCACTGCATCCCATTTCCCACAGTCACTGCATCCCATTTCCCTCAGTCACTGCATCCCATTGCCCTCAGTCACTGCATCCCATTTCCCACAGTGACTGCATCCCATTTCCCACAGTCACTGCATCCCATTTCCCACAGTCACTGCATCCTATTTCCCTCAGTCACTGCATCTCCTTTCCACAGTCACGGCAATTCCATTTCACTCAGTCACTGCGTCCCATTTCACTCACTCACTGCGTCCCATTTCCATCAGTCACTGCATCCCATTTCCTACTGTCAGTGCATCCCATTTCCCAGTCACTGCATCCCATTTCCCTCAGTCACTGCATCCCATTTCCCTCAGTCACTGCATCCCATTTCCTCAGTCACTGCATCTCCTTTCCACAGTCACAGCAATTCCATTTCACTCAGTCACTGCGTCCCATTTCAATCAGTCACTGCGTCCCATTTCCATCAGTCACTGTATCCCATTTCCCAGTCACTGCATCCCATTTCCCTCAGTCACTGCATCCCATTTCCCACTGTCACTGCATCCCATTTCCCCTCAGTCACTGCATCCCATTGCCCTCAGTCACTGCATCCCATTTCACTCAGTCACTGCATCCCATTTCACTCAGTCACTGCATCCCATTTGAAGCAGTCACTGCATCACATTTCATGCAGTCACTGCACCGCATTTCACGCAGTCCCTGCACCACATTTCACGCAGACACTGCATCCCATTTCACTCAGTCACTGCATCCCATTTCACTCAATCACTGCATATCCTTCACAACAGTCACTGCATCCCATTCACTTGAGTCGCAGCATCCCATTTCAAACATACACTGCATCTCCTTTCCCTCAGTCACTGCATCCCTATTCACACAGCCACTGCATCCCTATTCACACAGCCACTGCATCCCATTTCACACAGCCACTGCATCCCACTTCACTCAATGCTTCACTTTACACTCAGTCAGGGCATCCCATTTCCATCAGTCACTGCGTCCCATTTCCTCAGTCACTGCATCTCCTTTCCACAGTCACGGCAATCCCATTTCACTCAGTCACTGCATCCCATTTCACTCAGTCACTGCATCCCATTTCCCACAGTCACTGCATCCCATTTCCCACAGTCACTGCATCCCATTTCAGTCAGTCACTGCATCCCATTGCCCTCAGTCACTGCATCCCATTTCCCACAGTGACTGCATCCCATTTCCCACAGTCACTGCATCCTATTTCCCTCAGTCACTGCATCCTATTTCCCTCAGTCACTGCATCTCCTTTCCACAGTCACGGCAATTCCATTTCCCTCAGTCACTGCGTCCCATTTCACTCAGTCACTGCGTCCCATTTCCATTGGTCACTGCATCCCATTTCCCACTGTCACTGCATCCCATTTCACTCAGTCACTGCATCCCATTTCACTCCATCACTGCATATCCTTCACAACAGTCACTGCATCCCATTCCCCACAGACCCGGCATCCCATTCACTTGAGTCGCAGCATCCCATTTCAAACATACACTGCATCTCCTTTCCCTCAGTCACTGCATCCCTATTCACACAGCCACTGCATCCCAGTTCACACAGCCACTGCATCCCATTTCACACAGTCACTGCATCCCATTTCCATCAGCCACTGCATCCCACTTCACTCAATGCTTCACTTTACACTCAGTCAGGGCATCCCATTTCCATCAGTCACTGCGTCCCATTTCCTCAGTCACTGCATCTCCTTTCCACAGTCACGGCAATCCCATTTCACTCAGTCACTGCATCCCATTTCACTCAGTCACTGCATCCCATTTCCCACAGTCACTGCATCCCATTTCCCTCAGTCACTGCATCCCATTGCCCTCAGTCACTGCATCCCATTTCCCACAGTGACTGCATCCCATTTCCCACAGTCACTGCATCCCATTTCCCACAGTCACTGCATCCTATTTCCCTCAGTCACTGCATCTCCTTTCCACAGTCACGGCAATTCCATTTCACTCAGTCACTGCGTCCCATTTCACTCACTCACTGCGTCCCATTTCCATCAGTCACTGCATCCCATTTCCTACTGTCAGTGCATCCCATTTCCCAGTCACTGCATCCCATTTCCCTCAGTCACTGCATCCCATTTCCCTCAGTCACTGCATCCCATTTCCTCAGTCACTGCATCTCCTTTCCACAGTCACAGCAATTCCATTTCACTCAGTCACTGCGTCCCATTTCAATCAGTCACTGCGTCCCATTTCCATCAGTCACTGTATCCCATTTCCCAGTCACTGCATCCCATTTCCCTCAGTCACTGCATCCCATTTCCCACTGTCACTGCATCCCATTTCCCCTCAGTCACTGCATCCCATTGCCCTCAGTCACTGCATCCCATTTCACTCAGTCACTGCATCCCATTTCACTCAGTCACTGCATCCCATTTGAAGCAGTCACTGCATCACATTTCATGCAGTCACTGCACCGCATTTCACGCAGTCCCTGCACCACATTTCACGCAGACACTGCATCCCATTTCACTCAGTCACTGCATCCCATTTCACTCAATCACTGCATATCCTTCACAACAGTCACTGCATCCCATTCACTTGAGTCGCAGCATCCCATTTCAAACATACACTGCATCTCCTTTCCCTCAGTCACTGCATCCCTATTCACACAGCCACTGCATCCCAGTTCACACAGCCACTGCATCCCATTTCACACAGTCACTGCATCCCATTTCACACAGCCACTGCATCCCACTTCACTCAATGCTTCACTTTACACTCAGTCAGGGCATCCCATTTCCATCAGTCACTGCGTCCCATTTCCTCAGTCACTGCATCTCCTTTCCACAGTCACGGCAATCCCATTTCACTCAGTCACTGCATCCCATTTCACTCAGTCACTGCATCCCATTTCCCACAGTCACTGCATCCCATTTCCCACAGTCACTGCATCCCATTTCAGTCAGTCACTGCATCCCATTGCCCTCAGTCACTGCATCCCATTTCCCACAGTGACTGCATCCCATTTCCCACAGTCACTGCATCCTATTTCCCTCAGTCACTGCATCCTATTTCCCTCAGTCACTGCATCTCCTTTCCACAGTCACGGCAATTCCATTTCCCTCAGTCACTGCGTCCCATTTCACTCAGTCACTGCGTCCCATTTCCATTGGTCACTGCATCCCATTTCCCACTGTCACTGCATCCCATTTCCCAGTCACTGCATCCCATTTCACACAGTCACTGCATCCCATTTCACACAGCCACTGCATCCCACTTCACTCAATGCTTCACTTTACACTCAGTCAGGACATCCCATTTCCATCAGTCACTGCGTCCCATTTCCTCAGTCACTGCATCTCCTTTCCACAGTCACGGCAATCCCATTTCACTCAGTCACTGCATCCCATTTCACTCAGTCACTGCATCCCATTTCCCACAGTGACTGCATCCCAATTCCCACAGTCACTGCATCCCATTTCCCTCTGTCACTGCATCCCATTGCCCTCAGTCACTGCATCCCATTTCCCTCAGTCACTGCATCCCATTGCCCTCAGTCACTGCATCCCATTTCACTCAGTCACTGCATCCCATTTCACTCAGTCACTGCATCCCATTTGAAGCAGTCACTGCATCACATTTCATGCAGTCACTGCACCGCATTTCACGCAGTCCCTGCACCATATTTCACGCAGACACTGCATCCCATTTCACTCAGTCACTGCATCCCATTTCACTCAATCACTGCATATCCTTCACAACAGTCACTGCATCCCATTCACTTGAGTCGCAGCATCCCATTTCAAACATACACTGCATCTCCTTTCCCTCAGTCACTGCATCCCTATTCACACAGCCACTGCATCCCAGTTCACACAGCCACTGCATCCCATTTCACACAGCCACTGCATCCCACTTCACTCAATGCTTCACTTTACACTCAGTCAGGGCATCCCATTTCCATCAGTCACTGCGTCCCATTTCCTCAGTCACTGCATCTCCTTTCCACAGTCACGGCAATCCCATTTCACTCAGTCACTGCATCCCATTTCACTCACTCACTGCATCCCATTGCCCACAGTCACTGCATCCCATTTCCCTCAGTCACTGCATCCCATTTCCCACAGTGACTGCATCCCATTTCCATCAGTCACGGCATCCCATTTCCATCAGTCACTGCATCCCATTGCCCTCAGTCACGGCAGTCCGATTTCCCTCAGTCACTGCATCCCACTTCACTCAGTCACGGCATGTCCTTTCCACAGTCACGGCAATTCCATTTCACTCAGTCACTGCGTCCAATTTGACTCAGTAACTGCGTCTCATTTCCATCAGTCACTGCATCCCATTTCCCACTGTCACTGCATCCCATTTCCCTCAGTCACTGCATCCCATTGCCCTCAGTCACTGCATCCCATTTCACTCAGTCACTGCATCCCATTTCACTCAGTCACTGAATCCCATTTGAAGCAGTCACTGCATCACATTTCATGCAGTCACTGCATCACATTTCATGCAGTCACTGCACCGCATTTCACGCAGTCCCTGCACCACATTTCACGCAGACACTGCATCCCATTTCACTCAGTCACTGCATCCCATTTCACTCCATCACTGCATATCCTTCACAACAGTCACTGCATCCCATTCCCCACAGACCCGGCATCCCATTCACTTGAGTCGCAGCATCCCATTTCAAACATACACTGCATCTCCTTTCCCTCAGTCACTGCATCCCTATTCACACAGCCACTGCATCCCAGTTCACACAGCCACTGCATCCCATTTCACACAGTCACTGCATCCCATTTCACACAGCCACTGCATCCCACTTCACTCAATGCTTCACTTTACACTCAGTCAGGGCATCCCATTTCCATCAGTCACTGCGTCCCATTTCCTCAGTCACTGCATCTCCTTTCCACAGTCACGGCAATCCCATTTCACTCAGTCACTGCATCCCATTTCACTCAGTCACTGCATCCCATTTCCCACAGTCACTGCATCCCATTTCCCTCAGTCACTGCATCCCATTGCCCTCAGTCACTGCATCCCATTTCCCACAGTGACTGCATCCCATTTCCCACAGTCACTGCATCCCATTTCCCACAGTCACTGCATCCTATTTCCCTCAGTCACTGCATCTCCTTTCCACAGTCACGGCAATTCCATTTCACTCAGTCACTGCGTCCCATTTCACTCACTCACTGCGTCCCATTTCCATCAGTCACTGCATCCCATTTCCTACTGTCAGTGCATCCCATTTCCCAGTCACTGCATCCCATTTCCCTCAGTCACTGCATCCCATTTCCCTCAGTCACTGCATCCCATTTCCTCAGTCACTGCATCTCCTTTCCACAGTCACAGCAATTCCATTTCACTCAGTCACTGCGTCCCATTTCAATCAGTCACTGCGTCCCATTTCCATCAGTCACTGTATCCCATTTCCCAGTCACTGCATCCCATTTCCCTCAGTCACTGCATCCCATTTCCCACTGTCACTGCATCCCATTTCCCCTCAGTCACTGCATCCCATTGCCCTCAGTCACTGCATCCCATTTCACTCAGTCACTGCATCCCATTTCACTCAGTCACTGCATCCCATTTGAAGCAGTCACTGCATCACATTTCATGCAGTCACTGCACCGCATTTCACGCAGTCCCTGCACCACATTTCACGCAGACACTGCATCCCATTTCACTCAGTCACTGCATCCCATTTCACTCAATCACTGCATATCCTTCACAACAGTCACTGCATCCCATTCACTTGAGTCGCAGCATCCCATTTCAAACATACACTGCATCTCCTTTCCCTCAGTCACTGCATCCCTATTCACACAGCCACTGCATCCCAGTTCACACAGCCACTGCATCCCATTTCACACAGCCACTGCATCCCACTTCACTCAATGCTTCACTTTACACTCAGTCAGGGCATCCCATTTCCATCAGTCACTGCGTCCCATTTCCTCAGTCACTGCATCTCCTTTCCACAGTCACGGCAATCCCATTTCACTCAGTCACTGCATCCCATTTCACTCACTCACTGCATCCCATTTCCCACAGTCACTGCATCCCATTTCCCACAGTCACTGCATCCCATTTCAGTCAGTCACTGCATCCCATTGCCCTCAGTCACTGCATCCCATTTCCCACAGTGACTGCATCCCATTTCCCACAGTCACTGCATCCTATTTCCCTCAGTCACTGCATCCTATTTCCCTCAGTCACTGCATCTCCTTTCCACAGTCACGGCAATTCCATTTCCCTCAGTCACTGCGTCCCATTTCACTCAGTCACTGCGTCCCATTTCCATTGGTCACTGCATCCCATTTCCCACTGTCACTGCATCCCATTTCACTCAGTCACTGCATCCCATTTCACTCCATCACTGCATATCCTTCACAACAGTCACTGCATCCCATTCCCCACAGACCCGGCATCCCATTCACTTGAGTCGCAGCATCCCATTTCAAACATACACTGCATCTCCTTTCCCTCAGTCACTGCATCCCTATTCACACAGCCACTGCATCCCAGTTCACACAGCCACTGCATCCCATTTCACACAGTCACTGCATCCCATTTCCATCAGCCACTGCATCCCACTTCACTCAATGCTTCACTTTACACTCAGTCAGGGCATCCCATTTCCATCAGTCACTGCGTCCCATTTCCTCAGTCACTGCATCTCCTTTCCACAGTCACGGCAATCCCATTTCACTCAGTCACTGCATCCCATTTCACTCAGTCACTGCATCCCATTTCCCACAGTCACTGCATCCCATTTCCCTCAGTCACTGCATCCCATTGCCCTCAGTCACTGCATCCCATTTCCCACAGTCACTGCATCCCATTTCCCACAGTCACTGCATCCCATTTCCCACAGTCACTGCATCCTATTTCCCTCAGTCACTGCATCTCCTTTCCACAGTCACGGCAATTCCATTTCACTCAGTCACTGCGTCCCATTTCACTCACTCACTGCGTCCCATTTCCATCAGTCACTGCATCCCATTTCCTACTGTCAGTGCATCCCATTTCCCAGTCACTGCATCCCATTTCCCTCAGTCACTGCATCCCATTTCCCTCAGTCACTGCATCCCATTTCCTCAGTCACTGCATCTCCTTTCCACAGTCACAGCAATTCCATTTCACTCAGTCACTGCGTCCCATTTCAATCAGTCACTGCGTCCCATTTCCATCAGTCACTGTATCCCATTTCCCAGTCACTGCATCCCATTTCCCTCAGTCACTGCATCCCATTTCCCACTGTCACTGCATCCCATTTCCCCTCAGTCACTGCATCCCATTGCCCTCAGTCACTGCATCCCATTTCACTCAGTCACTGCATCCCATTTCACTCAGTCACTGCATCCCATTTGAAGCAGTCACTGCATCACATTTCATGCAGTCACTGCACCGCATTTCACGCAGTCCCTGCACCACATTTCACGCAGACACTGCATCCCATTTCACTCAGTCACTGCATCCCATTTCACTCAATCACTGCATATCCTTCACAACAGTCACTGCATCCCATTCACTTGAGTCGCAGCATCCCATTTCAAACATACACTGCATCTCCTTTCCCTCAGTCACTGCATCCCTATTCACACAGCCACTGCATCCCAGTTCACACAGCCACTGCATCCCATTTCACACAGTCACTGCATCCCATTTCCATCAGCCACTGCATCCCACTTCACTCAATGCTTCACTTTACACTCAGTCAGGGCATCCCATTTCCATCAGTCACTGCGTCCCATTTCCTCAGTCACTGCATCTCCTTTCCACAGTCACGGCAATCCCATTTCACTCAGTCACTGCATCCCATTTCACTCAGTCACTGCATCCCATTTCCCACAGTCACTGCATCCCATTTCCCACAGTCACTGCATCCCATTTCAGTCAGTCACTGCATCCCATTGCCCTCAGTCACTGCATCCCATTTCCCACAGTGACTGCATCCCATTTCCCACAGTCACTGCATCCTATTTCCCTCAGTCACTGCATCCTATTTCCCTCAGTCACTGCATCTCCTTTCCACAGTCACGGCAATTCCATTTCCCTCAGTCACTGCGTCCCATTTCACTCAGTCACTGCGTCCCATTTCCATTGGTCACTGCATCCCATTTCCCACTGTCACTGCATCCCATTTCCCAGTCACTGCATCCCATTTCACACAGTCACTGCATCCCATTTCACACAGCCACTGCATCCCACTTCACTCAATGCTTCACTTTACACTCAGTCAGGACATCCCATCTCCATCAGTCACTGCGTCCCATTTCCTCAGTCACTGCATCTCCTTTCCACAGTCACGGCAATCCCATTTCACTCAGTCACTGCATCCCATTTCACTCAGTCACTGCATCCCATTTCCCACAGTGACTGCATCCCATTTCCCACAGTCACTGCATCCCATTTCCCTCTGTCACTGCATCCCATTGCCCTCAGTCACTGCATCCCATTTCCCACAGTCACTGCATCCCATTTCCCACAGTGACTGCATCTCATTTCCCTCAGTCACTGCATCTCCTTTCCACAGTCACGGCAATTCCATTTCACTCAGTCACTGCGTCCCATTTCACTCACTCACTGCGTCCCATTTCCATCAGTCACTGCATCCCATTTCCCTCAGTCACTGCATCCCATTTCCCTCAGTCACTGCATCCCATTTCCTCAGTCACTGCATCCCATTTCCTCAGTCACTGCATCTCCTTTCCACAGTCACAGCAATTCCATTTCACTCAGTCACTGCGTCCCATTTCCATCAGTCACTGCATCCCATTTCCCACTGTCACTGCATCCCATTTCCCAGTCACTGCATCCCATTTCCCTCAGTCACTGCATCCCATTTCCCTGAGTCACTGCATCCCACTTCCCTCAGTCAGTGCATCCCATTTCACTCAGTCACTGCAACCTATTTCACTCAGTCACTGCATCCCATTTCGTTCAGTCACTGCATCCCATTTCCGTCAGTCACTCCATCCCATTTTCCTCAGTCGCAGCATCCCATTTCCCACAGACACTGCATTTCCTTTCCTTAAGTCACTGCATCCCATTTCACTCAGTCACTGCACCCCAAGCCCGCTCGGGCACTGCATTCCTATTAACTCAGTCACTCCATCCCAGTACCTCAGTCACTGCATCGCATTTCACTCAGTCACTGCATCCCGTTTCACTCAGTCACTGCATCCGTTTCCATCAGTCACTGCATCCCATTACCCTCAGTCGCACCATCCCATTTCCCACAGACACTGCATTTCCTTTCCCTAAGTCACTGCATCTCATTTCCACCAGTCACTGCATCCCATTTCACTCCCCACTGCATCCCATTTCACATAGTCACCACATCCCAGTTCACACAGTCACCGCATCCCAGTTCTGTCAGTCACTGCATCCCATTTCCATCAGTCACTTTATCCGATTTCTATCAGTCACTGCGCGCATTTCACTCAGTCGCTGCATCTCATTTCACTCAGTCACTGCATCCCATTCCACTCAGTCACTGCATCCCATTCCACTCAGTCACTGCATCCCATTCCACTCAGTCACTGCATCCCATTTCACTCAGGCACTATATCCCATTTCCCTAAGTCACTGCACCCCAAGCTCGCTCGGGCACTGCATCCCTATTAATTCAGTCACTCCTTCCCAGTTCCTGAGTCACTGTATCACATTTCACTCAGCCACTGCATCCCAGTTCACACAGTCACCGCATCCCAGTTCACACAGCCACTGCATCCCATTTCAAACAGTTACTGCATCTCATTTCACTCATTCAATGCTTCACATTCCACTCAGTCACCGCTTCCCATTTCCCACAATCACTGCATCTCCTTTCCTCAGTCACTGCATCCCATTTCACTCAGTTATTGCAGGCCATTTCTCTCAGTCACTGCATCCCATAACCATCAGTCACTACATCCCATTACCCTCAGTCACTGCATCACAGTACGCTCAGTCACACCATCCCATTTCCCTCAGACACTGCATCCCATTTCATTCAGTCACTGCACCCATTTCCCATAGTCACTGCATCTCCTTTCCTCAGTCACAGTATCCCATTTCACTCAGTCACTGCATCCCATTTCCCTCAGTCACTGCATCCCATTTCCAACAGTGACTGCTTCCCATTGCCAACAGTCACTGCATTCCATTTCCCTCAGTCACTGCATCCCAAATCACTCAATCACTGCAGCCCATTTCAATCAGACACTGCATCCCATTTCAATCAGACACTGCATCCCATTTCACTCAGACACTGCATCCCATCTCACTCAGTCACTGCATCCCAATTGACGCCATCACTGCATCTCCTTCACCACAGTCACAGCATCCCATTTCCATCAGTCACTGGTTCCCGTATCTCACAGACGCTGCATTCAATTTCCGACACTCACTGTATCCCATTTCCCATAGACTCAGCGTCTCCTTTCCCACAGTCTCTGCATCTCATTTCAATCAGTGATTGCATCCTACTTCCCAAAAATACTGCATCCCATTTCGCTCAGTCACTGCATTTCATTTCACTCGGTCACTGCATCCCATTTCCCTCAGTCACTGCATCCCATTTCCCTCAGTCACTGCATCTCATTTCCGACAGTTCCTGCATCATATTTCCATCAAACAATGCATCTCATTTCACTCAGTCACTGCAGCTCACGTCACTCTGTCACTGCATCCAATTTCCATCAGTCAGTGCATCTCATTTCACTCAGTCACTACATCACATTTCACTCAGTCACTGCATCACATTTCACTCAGTCACTGCATCCCATTTCCGTCAGTCACTGCATCCCATTTCACTCAGTCACTGCATCCCATTTCACGCAGTCACTGCACCGCATTTCACGCAGTCACTGCACCGCATTTCACGCAGACACTGCATCCCATTTCACTCAGTCACTGCATCCCATTTCACTCAATCACTGCATCTCCTTCACCACAGTCACAGCATCCCATTTCCATCAGTCACTGGTTCCCGTATCTCACAGACGCTGCATTCAATTTCCCACACTCACTGCATCCCATTTCCCATGGTCGCAGCATCTCCTTTCCCTCAGTCACTGCATCGCATTTCACTCAGTGATTGCATCCTACTTCCCAAAAATACTGAATCCCTTTTCCCTCTGTCACTGCATCTCATTTCACTCAGTCACTGCATCTCATATCCCTCAGTCACTGCATCCCATTGAACTCAGTGATGCATCACATTTCACTCAGTGACTGCATCCCATTTCTCTCAGTCACTGCAGCCCATTTCACTCAGTCGCTGCAGCCCATTTCTCTCAGTCAATGCAGCCCATTTCAATCAGTAATGCATCCCATTTCACTCAGTGACTGCAACACATTTCACTCAGTGACTGCATCCCATGTCCCTCAGTCACTGCATCCCAGGTCCCTCAGTCACTGCATCCCATTTCACTCAGTCACTGCATCTCATTTCACTCAGTCACTGCATCTCATTTCACTCAGTCACTGCATCCCATTTCACTCAGTGACTGCATCACAGTTCACTCAGTGACTGAATCACAGTACACTCAGTGAGTGCATCATATTTCACTCAGTGACTGAATCACATTTCACTCAGTCACTGCGTCCCATTTCACGCAGTCACTGCATCCCATTTCACGCAGTCACTGCAACGCATTTCACGCAGTCACTGCAACGCATTTCACGCAGTCACTGCATCCCATTTCACGCAGTCACTGCATCCCATTTCACTCAGTCACTGCATCCCATTTCACGCAGTCACTGCAACGCATTTCACGCAGTCACTGCATCCCATTTCACGCAGTCACTGCATCACATTTCACTCAGTCACTGCATCACATTTCACTCAGTCACTGCATCCCAACTCACTCCATCACTGCATCTCCTTCACCACATCCCATTTCCATCAGTCACTGGTTCCCATATCTCACAGACGCTGCATTCAATTTCCGACACTCACTGTATCCCATTTCCCATAGACTCAGCATCTCCTTTCCCACAGTCTCTGCATCTCATTTCAATCAGTGATTACATTCGACTTCCCAAAAATACTGCATCCCATTTCCCTCAGTCACTGCATCTCATTTCACTCGCTCACTACATCCCATTTCCCTCAGTCACTGCATCCCATTTCCCTCAGTCACTGCATCTCATTTCCGGCAGTTACTGCATCATATTTCCATCAAACAATGGATCTCATTTCACTCAGTCACTGCAGCTCATGTCACTCTGTCACTGCATCCAATTTCCACCAGTCAGTGCATCTCATTTCACTCATTCACTGCATCCCATTTCACTCAGTCACCTCATCCCATTTCACTCAGTCACTGCATCCCATTTGAAGCAGTCACTGCATCCCATTTCACGCAGTCACTGCACCGCATTTCACTCAATCACGGCATCTCCTTCACCACTGTCACTGCATCCCATTTTCATCTCTCACTGTTCCCTGTATCTTACAGACGCTGCATTCAGTTTCCCACACTCACTGCATCCCATTTCCCATAGTCACAGCATCTCTTTTCCCCCAGTCTCTGCATCGCATTTCACTCAGTGATTGCATCCTACTTCCCAAAAATACTGAATCCCTTTTCCCTCAGTCACTGCATCTCATTTCACTCAGTCCCTGCATCTCATATCCCTCCGTCACTGCATCCCATTCAACTCAGTGATGCATCACATTTCACTCAGTGACTGCAACAGATTTCACTCAGTGACTGCAGCCCATTTCTCTCAGTCACTGCAGCCCATTTCAATCAGTAATGCATCCCATTTCACTCAGTGACTGCAACACATTTCACTCAGTGACTGCGTCCCATTTCCCTCAGTGACTGAATCACATTTCACTCAGTCACTGCATCCCATTTCACTGAGTCACGGCATCCCATTTCACTCAGGCACTTCATCCCATTTCCCTCAGTTACTGCAACCAATTTCAAGCAGTCACTGCATCCCATTTCACTCAGTCACTGCATCCCATGTCCCTCAGTCATTGCATCCCATTTCCCTCAGTCACTGCATCTCATTTCAATCGGTCACTGCAACCCATTTCCAACAGTCACTGCATCTCATTTCACTCAATCACTGCATCCCATTTCCCTCAGTCACTGCATCCCATGTCCCTCACTCACTGCATCCCATGTCCCTCACTCACTGCATCCCATTTCACTAAGACAGTGCGTCCCATTTCTCTTAGCCACTGTATCCCATTTCCCTCAGTCACTGTACCCCAAGCCCGTTCGGGCACTGCATCCCTATTAACTCAGTCACTCCTTCCCAGGACCTCAGCCACTGCATCCCATTTCCATAAGTCACTGCATCCCATTTCCCACAGTCACTGCATCTCCTTTCCCCAAGTCACGGCGTCTCATTTCCATCAGTCACTGCTTCCCATTTCACTCAGTCACTGCATCCCATTTCCCTCAGTCACGGCATTCCATTTCCCTCAGTCGCTGGATCCCATTTCTCTCAGTCAGTGCATCCCGTTTCTCACTGATGCTGCATTCAATTTCCGTCAGACACTGCATCCCATTTCCATCAGTCACTGCATCCCATTTCCCTCAGTCACTGCATCCCATTTCACTCAGCGACTGCAACATGTTACACTCAGTGACTGAAACACATTTCACTCAGTGACGGCATCCCATTTCATGCAGTCACTGCATCCCTTTTCCCTCAGTCACTGCATCCCATTTCACTCGATCACTACATCTCCTTCACCACAGTCAATGCAATCCATTTCGATCAGTCACTGTTTCCCGTATCTCACAGACGCTGCATTCAATTTCCCACACTCACTGCATCCCATTTCCCATAGTCACAGCATCTCCTTTCCCTCAGTCTCTGCATCGCATTTCACTCAGTGATTGCATCCTACTTCCTACAAATACTGCATCTCATTTCACACATTCACTGCATCCCATTTCACGCAGTCACAGAATCACATTTCCATCAGACTCTGCATCTAATTTCTGCATCGCATTTCACTCAGTGATTGCATCCCATTTGGCTCAGCCACTGCATTTCATTTCACTCAGTCACTGCATCCCATTTCCCACAGGCACTGCATCTGCTTTCACCGAGTCACTGCATCACATTTCACTCAGTCACTGCATCACATTTCACTCAGTCACTGCATCCCATTTCCCTCATTCACTGCATCCCATTTCACTCAGTCACTGCACCTCAAGCCCGCTCGGGCTCTGCATCCCTATTAACTCAGTCACTCCTTCCCAGTACCTCAGTCACTGCATCCCATGTCCCACAGTAACTGCATCACATTTCCATCAGGCACTGCAGCGCATGTCACTCTGTCACTGCATCCAATTTCCATCAGTCACTGCATCTCATTTCACTAATTCACTGCATCCCATTTCCCTCAGTCACTGCATCCCATGTCCGTGTGTCACAGGATCCGATGTCCCTCAGTCACTGCATCACATTTCACTCAGTCAGTGCGTCCCTTTCCGGTCAGTCACTGCACCCCAAGCCCGCTCGGGCACTGCATTCCTATTAACTCAGTCACTCCATCCCAGTACCTCAGTCACTGCATCGCATTTCACTCAGTCACTGCATCCCGTTTCACTCAGTCACTGCATCCGTTTCCATCAGTCACTGCATCCCATTACCCTCAGTCGCACCATCCCCTTTCCCACAGACACTGCATTTCCTTTCCCTAAGTCACTGCATCTCATTTCCACCAGTCACTGCATCCCATTTCACTCCCCACTGCATCCCATTTCACATAGTCACCACATCCCAGTTCACACAGTCACCGCATCCCAGTTCCGTCAGTCACTGCATCCCATTTCCATCAGTCACTTTATCCGATTTCTATCAGTCACTGCGCGCATTTCACTCAGTCGCTGCATCTCATTTCACTCAGTCACTGCATCCCATTCCACTCAGTCACTGCATCCCATTACACTCAGTCACTGCATCCCATTTCACTCAGTCAGTGCATCACATTTCACTCAGGCACTGTATCCCATTTCCCTAAGTCACTGCACCCCAGCATCCCTATTAATTCAGTCACTCCTTCCCAGTTCCTGAGTCACTGTATCACATTTCACTCAGCCACTGCATCCCAGTTCACACAGTCACCGCATCCCAGTTCACACAGCCACTGCATCCCATTTCAAACAGTTACTGCATCTCATTTCACTCATTCAATGCTTCACATCCCACTCAGTCACCGATCCCCATTTCCCACAATCACTGCATCTCCTTTCCTCAGTCACTGCATCCCATTTCACTCAGTTACTGCAGGCCATTTCTATCAGTCACTGCATCACAGTACGCTCAGTCACACCATCCCATTTCCCTCAGACACTGCATCCCATTTCATTCAGTCACTGCACCCATTTCCCATAGTCACTGCATCTCCTTTCCTCAGTCACAGTATCCCATTTCACTCAGTCACTGCATCCCATTTCCCTCAGTCACTGCATCCCATTTCCAACAGTGACTGCTTCCCATTGCCAACAGTCACTGCATTCCATTTCCCTCAGTCACTGCATCCCAAATCACTCAATCACTGCAGGCCATTTCACACATTAACTGCATCCCATTTCAATCAGACACTGCATCCCATTTCACTCAGACACTGCATCCCATCTCACTCAGTCACTGCATCCCAATTGACGCCATCACTGCATCTCCTTCACCACAGTCACAGCATCCCATTTCCATCAGTCACTGGTTCCCGTATCTCACAGACGCTGCATTCAATTTCCGACACTCACTGTATCCCATTTCCCACAGACTCAGCGTCTCCTTTCCCACAGTCTCTGCATCTCATTTCAATCAGTGATTGCATCCTACTTCCCAAAAATACTGCATCCCATTTCGCTCAGTCACTGCATTTCATTTCACTCGGTCACTGCATCCCATTTCCCTCAGTCACTGCATCCCATTTCCCTCAGTCACTGCATCTCATTTCCGACAGTTCCTGCATCATATTTCCATCAAACAATGCATCTCATTTCACTCAGTCACTGCAGCTCATGTCACTCTGTCACTGCATCCAATTTCCATCAGTCAGTGCATCTCATTTCACTCAGTCACTACATCACATTTCACTCAGTCACTTCATCACATTTCACTCAGTCACTTCATCACATTTCACTCAGTCACTGCATCCCATTTCCGTCAGTCACTGCATCTCATTTCACTCAGCGATGCATCCCAATTCACTCAGTGATGCAACCCATCTCACTCAGTCGCTGCATCCCATTTCCCGCAGACACTGCATCCCATTTCACTCAGTCACTGCATCCCATTTCACTCAGTCACTGCATCCCATTTCACGCAGTCACTGCACCGCATTTCACGCAGTCACTGCACCGCATTTCACGCAGACACTGCATCCCATTTCACTCAGTCACTGCATCCCATTACACTCAATCACTGCATCTCCTTCACCACAGTCACTGCATCCAATTTTCATCACTCACAGTTCCCCGTATGTCAGAGACGCTGCATTCAATTTCCCACACTCACTGCATCCCATTTCCCATGGTCGCAGCATCTCCTTTCCCTCAGTCACTGCATCGCATTTCACTCAGTGATTGCATCCTACTTCCCAAAAATACTGAATCCCTTTTCCCTCTGTCACTGCATCTCATTTCACTCAGTCACTGCATCTCATATCCCTCAGTCACTGCATCCCATTGAACTCAGTGATGCATCACATTTCACTCAGTGACTGCAGCCCATTTCTCTCAGTCACTGCAGCCCATTTCACTCAGTCGCTGCAGCCCATTTCTCTCAGTCAATGCAGCCCATTTCAATCAGTAATGCATCCCATTTCACTCAGTGACTGCAACACATTTCACTCAGTGACTGCATCCCATGTCCCTCAGTCACTGCATCCCAGGTCCCTCAGTCACTGCATCCCATTTCACTCAGTCACTGCATCTCATTTCACTCAGTCACTGCATCTCATTTCAATCAGCCACTGCATCCCATTTCACTCAGTGACTGCATCACAGTTCACTCAGTGACTGAATCACAGTACACTCAGTGAGTGCATCATATTTCACTCAGTGACGGAATCACATTTCACTCAGTGACTGAATCACATTTCACTCAGTGACTGAATCACATTTCACTCAGTCACTGCGTCCCATTTCACGCAGTCACTGCATCCCATTTCACGCAGTCACTGCAACGCATTTCACGCAGTCACTGCAACGCATTTCACGCAGTCACTGCATCCCATTTCACGCAGTCACTGCATCCCATTTCACGCAGTCACTGCATCCCATTTCACGCAGTCACTGCAACGCATTTCACTCAGTCACTGCATCCCAACTCACTCCATCACTGCATCTCCTTCACCACATCCCATTTCCAACAGTCACTGGTTCCCATATCTCACAGACGCTGCATTCAATTTCCGACACTCACTGTATCCCATTTCCCATAGACTCAGCATCTCCTTTCCCACAGTCTCTGCATCTCATTTCAATCAGTGATTACATTCGACTTCCCAAAAATACTGCATCCCATTTCCCTCAGTCACTGCATCTCATTTCACTCGCTCACTACATCCCATTTCCCTCAGTCACTGCATCCCATTTCCCTCAGTCACTGCATCTCATTTCCGGCAGTTACTGCATCATATTTCCATCAAACAATGGATCTCATTTCACTCAGTCACTGCAGCTCATGTCACTCTGTCACTGCATCCAATTTCCACCAGTCAGTGCATCTCATTTCACTCATTCACTGCATCCCATTTCACTCAGTCACCTCATCCCATTTCACTCAGTCACTGCATCCCATTTGAAGCAGTCACTGCATCCCATTTCACGCAGTCACTGCACCGCATTTCACTCAATCACGGCATCTCCTTCACCACTGTCACTGCATCCCATTTTCATCACTCACTGTTCCCTGTATCTTACAGACGCTGCATTCAGTTTCCCACACTCACTGCATCCCATTTCCCATAGTCACAGCATCTCTTTTCCCCCAGTCTCTGTATCGCATTTCACTCAGTGATTGCATCCTACTTCCCAAAAATACTGAATCCCTTTTCCCTCAGTCACTGCATCTCATTTCACTCAGTCCCTGCATCTCATATCCCTCCGTCACTGCATCCCATTCAACTCAGTGATGCATCACATTTCACTCAGTGACTGCAACAGATTTCACTCAGTGACTGCAGCCCATTTCTCTCAGTCACTGCAGCCCATTTCAATCAGTAATGCATCCCATTTCACTCAGTGACTGCAACACATTTCACTCAGTGACTGCGTCCCATTTCCCTCAGTGACTGAATCACATTTTACTCAGTCACTGCATCCCATTTCACTGAGTCACGGCATCCCATTTCACTCAGGCACTTCATCCCATTTCCCTCAGTTACTGCAACCAATTTCAAGCAGTCACTGCATCCCATTTCACTCAGTCACTGCATCCCATGTCCCTCAGTCATTGCATCCCATTTCCCTCAGTCACTGCATCTCATTTCAATCGGTCACTGCAACCCATTTCCAACAGTCACTGCATCTCATTTCACTCAATCACTGCATCCCATTTCCCTCAGTCACTGCATCCCATGTCCCTCACTCACTGCATCCCATGTCCCTCACTCACTGCATCCCATTTCACTAAGACAGTGCGTCCCATTTCTCTCAGCCACTGTATCCCATTTCCCTCAGTCACTGTACCCCAAGCCCGCTCGGGCACTGCATCCCTATTAACTCAGTCACTCCTTCCCAGGACCTCAGCCACTGCATCCCATTTCCATAAGTCACTGCATCCCATTTCCCATAGTCACTGCATCTCCTTTCCCCAAGTCACGGCGTCTCATTTCCATCAGTCACTGCTTCCCATTTCACTCAGTCTCTGCATCCCATTTCCCTCAGTCACGGCATTCCATTTCCCTCAGTCGCTGGATCCCATTTCTCTCAGTCAGTGCATCCCGTTTCTCACTGATGCTGCATTCAATTTCCGTCAGACACTGCATCCCATTTCCATCAGTCACTGCATCCCATTTCCCTCAGTCACTGCATCCCATTTCACTCAGCGACTGCAACATGTTACACTCAGTGACTGAAACACATTTCACTCAGTGACGGCATCCCATTTCACGCAGTCACTGCATCCCTTTTCCCTCAGTCACTGCATCCCATTTCACTCAATCACTACATCTCCTTCACCACAGTCAATGCAATCCATTTCGATCAGTCACTGTTTCCCGTATCTCACAGACGCTGCATTCAATTTCCCACACTCACTGCATCCCATTTCCCAGAGTCACAGCATCTCCTTTCCCTCAGTCTCTGCATCGCATTTCACTCAGTGATTGCATCCTACTTCCTACAAATACTGCATCTCATTTCACACATTCACTGCATCCCATTTCACGCAGTCACAGAATCACATTTCCATCAGACTCTGCATCTAATTTCTGCATCGCATTTCACTCAGTGATTGCATCCCATTTGGCTCAGCCACTGCATTTCATTTCACTCAGTCACTGCATCCCATTTCCCACAGGCACTGCATCTCCTTTCACCGAGTCACTGCATCACATTTCACTCAGTCACTGCATCACATTTCACTCAGTCACTGCATCCCATTTCCCTCATTCACTGCATCCCATTTCACTCAGTCACTGCACCTCAAGCCCGCTCGGGCACTGCATCCCTATTAACTCAGTCACTCCTTCCCAGTACCTCAGTCACTGCATCCCATGTCCCACAGTAACTGCATCACATTTCCATCAGGCACTGCAGCGCATGTCACTCTGTCACTGCATCCAATTTCCATCAGTCACTGCATCTCATTTCACTAATTCACTGCATCCCATTTCCCTCAGTCACTGCATCCCATGTCCGTGTGTCACAGGATCCGATGTCCCTCAGTCACTGCATCACATTTCACTCAGTCAGTGCGTCCCTTTCCGGTCAGGCACTGTATCCCATTTCCCTCAGTCACTGCAGCCTAAGCCCGCTCGGGCACTGATTCCCTATTAACTCAGCCACTCCTTCCCAGCACCTCTGTCACTGCATCCCATGTCCCACTGTAACTGCATCACATTTCCATCAGGCACGGCAGCGCATGTCACTCTGTCACTGCATCCAATTTCCATCAGTCACTGCATCTCAATTCACAAATTCACTGCATCCCATTTCCCTCAGTCACTGCATCCCATGTCCATGTCTCACAGGATCCGATGTCCCTCAGTCACTGCATCCCATTTCACTCAGTCAGTGCGTCCTTTTTTGGTCAGGCACTGAATCCCACTTCCGTCATTCACTGCACCCCAAGCCCGCTCGGGCACTGATTCCCTATTAACTCAGTCACTCCTTCCCAGTACCCCTGTCACTGCATCCCATGTCCCTCAGTCACTGCATCCCATGTCCGTGTGTCACTGCATCCCATGTCCCTCAGTCACTGCATCTCATTTCACTCAGTCACTGCATCCCATTTCACATAGTCAGTGCGTCCCTTTTTGATCAGGCACAGTATCCCATTTCCCTCAGTCACTGCACCCCAAGCCCGCTCGGGCACTGATTCCCTATTAACTCAGTCACTCCTTCCCAGTACCTCTGTCACTGCATCCCATGTCCCACAGTCAGTGCATCCCATGTCCCTCAGTCACTGCATCCCATGTCCCTCAGTCACTGCATCCCATGTCCCTCAGTCACTGCATCTCACTTCACTCTGTCACTGCATCCCATTCCACTCACCCACTGCATCACAGTTCACTCAGTGACTGAATCGCAGTTCACTCAGTCACTGCATCCCATTGTCCTCAGTCACTGCATCACATTTCCATCAGTCACTGCATCCCATTTCCCACAGTCACTGCATCCCATTTCCCACAGTCACTGCATCTCCGTTCCTCAATCACTGCATTGCATTTCACTCAGTCTCTGCAGCCCATTTCACCTCAGTCACAGCATCCCAGTACGCTCAGTCACAGCATCCCATTTCCCTCAGACACTGCATCTGATTTCCATCAGTCACTGCATCCCATTTCCCTCAGTCATTGCATCCAATTTCCCACATTCACTGCATCTCCTTTCCTTCAGTCAATGCGTCACATTCCACTGAATCACTGCATCCCATTCCACAGTGTCACAGCATCCCATTTCACTCAGTGACTGCAACCCATTACCCTCAGTCACTGCATACCATTTCCATCAGTCAATGCGTCCCATTCATCTCAGTCACTGAATCCCATTTCCCTCATTCACTGCATCCCATTTCCATCAGTCACTGCATCCCATTTATCTCAGTCACTGAATCCCATTTCCCTCAGTGACTGCATCCCATTCCCCACAGTCACTGCATACCATTCCCATCAGTCACTGCATCCCATTTCCATCAGTCACTGCATCCCATTTATCTCAGTCACTGCATCTCATTCCCCACAGTCACTGCATCCCATTCCCCACAGTCACTGCATCCCATTCCCCAGTCACTGCATCCCATACCCCACAACACGGCATCCCATTCACTTGAGTCGCAGCATCCCATTTCAAACAGAAACTGCATCTCCTTTCCCTCAGTCACTGCATCCCTATTCACACAGCCACTGCATCCCATTTCACACAGCCACTGCATCCCATTTTACACAGCCACTGCATCCCATTTCACACAGCCACTGCATCCCATTTCACACAGCCACTGCATCCCATTTCACTCAATGCTTCACTTTGCACTCAGTCAGGGCATCCCATTTCCAACAGCCACTGCATCCCATTTCACACAGCCAGTGCATCCCATTTCACTCAATGCTTCACTTTACACTCAGTCACTGCGTCCCATTTCATTCAGTCACTGCGTCCCATTTCCTCAGTCACTGCATCTCCTTTCCACAGTCACGGCAATCCCATTTGACTCAGTCACTGCATCCCATTTCACAGAGTCACTGCATCTCCTTTCCATCAGTCACTGCGTCCCATTTCACTCAGTCACAGCGTCCCATTTCCCTCAGTCACTGCATCACATTTTCCTCAGTCACAGCATCCCATTGCCCTCAGTCACTGCATCCCATTGTCCTCAGTCACTGCATCCCATTGCCCTCAGTCAATGCATCCCATTGTCCTCAGACACTGCATCCCATTTCACTCAGTCACTGCATCCCATTTCACTCAGTCACTGCATCCCATTACCTTCAGTCGCAGGATCCCATTTCCAACAGACACTGCATCCCAGTTCACTCAATCTCGGCATCTCATTTCCCTCAGTCACTGCATCCCATTTCCCTCAGTCACTGCATCCCATTTCCCTCAGTCACTGCATCAGATTTCCTCAGTCACTGCATCTCCTTTCACCAGTCACGGCAATCCCATTTCACTCAATCACTGTATCCCATTTCACTCAGACACTGCATCCCATTTCACAGAGTCACTGCATCTCCTTTCCATCAGTCACTGCGTCCCATTTCACTTCGTCACTGCGTCCCATTTCCATCAATCACTGCATCCCATTTCCCAGTCACTGCCTCCCATTTCACTCAGTCACTGCATACCATTTCCCTCAGTCAGTGCATCCCATTGTCCTCAGTCACTGCATCCCATTGTCCTCAGTCACTGCATCCCATTACCCTCAGTCGCTGCATCCCACCTCACTCAGTCACTGCATCCCATTTCACTCAGTCACTGCATCCCATTTCACAGAGTCACTGCATCTCCTTTCCATCAGTCACTGCGTCCCATTTCACTCAGTCACTGCATCCCATTTCACTCAGTCACTGCTTCCATTTCCATCAGTCACTGCATCCCATTACCCTCAGTCCCAGCATTCCATTTCCCACAGACACTGCATTTCCTTTCCCTAAGTCACTGCATCTCATTTCCACCAGTCACTGCATCCCATTTCACTCCCCACTGCATCTCATTTCACGCAGTCACTGCAGCGCATTTCACTCAGTCACTGCATCCCATTCCACTCAGTCACTGCATCCCATTCCACTCAGTCACTGCATCCCATTTCACTCAGTCACTGTACCTCCTTCACCATAGTCACTGCATTCCATTTCCATCAGTCACTGTTTCCCGTATCTCACAGGCGCTGCATTCAATTTCCCACACTCACTGCATCCCATTTCCCATCGTCAAAGCATCTCCTTTCCCTCAGTCTCTGCATCGCATTTCACTCAGTCAATGCTTCCCATGTACCTCAGTCACTGCATCCCATGTCCCTCAGTCACTGCATCCCATTTCACACAGCCACTGCATCCCATTTCACTCAGCCACTGCATCCCAGTTCACATAGTCACCGCATCCCTGTTCACACAGTCACCACATCCCAGTTCACACAGTCACCGCATCCCAGTTCCGTCAGTCACTGCATCCCAGTTCCATCAGTCACTGTATCCGATTTCTATCAGTCACTGCGTGCATTTCACTCAGTCACTGCATCTCATTTACTCATTCACTGCATCCCATTTCACGCAGTCACTGCATCACATTTCACTCAGTCACTGCATCCCATTTCACTCAGTCACTGCATCCCATTCCACTCAGTCACTGCATCCCATTTCACTCAGTCACTGCATCCCATTTCACTCAGGCACTGTATCCCATTTCCCTAAGTCACTGCACCCCAAGCCCGCTCGGGCACTGCATCCCTATTAACTCAGTCACTCATTCCCAGTACCTCCGTCACTGCATCCCATTTCACTCAGTCACTGCTTCCATTTCCATCAGTCACTGCATCCCATTACCCTCAGTCCCAGCATCCCATTTCCCACAGACATTGCATTTCCTTTCCCTAAGTCACTGCATCCCATTTCACTCCCCACTGCACCTCATTTCACGCAGTCACTGCAGCGCATTTCACTCAGTCACTGCATCCCATTTCACTCAGTCACTGCATCCCATTCCACTCAGTCACTGCATCCCATTCCACTCAGACACTGCATTCCATTTCACTCAGTCAGTGCATCGCATTTCACTCAGGCACTGTATCCCATTTCAATAAGTCACTGCACCCCAAGCCCGCTTCGGCACTGCATCCCTCTTAATTCAGTCACTCCTTCCCAGTACCTGAGTCACTGCATCGCATTTCACTCAGCCACTGCATCCCAGTTCACACAGTCACCGCATCCCATTTCAAACAGTCACTGCATCTCATTTCACTCATTCAATGCTTCACATTCCACTCAGTCACCGCTTCCCATTTCCCACAATCACTGCATCTCCTTTCCTCAGTCACTGTATCCCATTTCACTCAGTTACTGCAGGACATTTCTCTCAGTCACTGCATCCCATTACCATCAGTCACTACATCCCATTACCCTCAGTCACTGCATCACAGTACGCTCAGTCACAGCATCCCATTTCCCTCAGACACTGCATCCCATTTCCCTCAGACACTGCATCCCATTTCCATCAGTTACTGCATCCCATTTCCATCAGTCACTGCATCCCATTACCCTCAGTCACTGCATCCCATTTCACTCAGTCACTGCATCCCATTCCCATCAGTCACTACATCCCATTACCCTGAGTCACAGTATGCCATTTCCCACAGTCACTGCATCTCCTTTCCCTCAGTCACTGCATCCCATTTCCCACAGTCACTGCATCCCATTTCCCTCAGTCACTGCATCCCATTTCCCACAGTCACTGCATCCCATTTCCTTCAGTCACTGCATCCCACATCACTCAATCCCTGCCGGCCATTTCACTCATTGACTGCATCCCATTTCACTCTGACACTGCGTCCCGTTTCCCTCAGTCAGTGCATCCCATTACCGTCCGTCACTCCATCCAATTACTGTCAGTCACTGCATCCCATTTCGATCAGTCACTGCATCCCATTTCCACCAGTCACTGCATCCCATTTCCACCAGTCACTGCATCCCATTTCCACCAGTCACTGCATCCCGTTTCCAACAGTGACTGCATCCCATTGCCAACAGTCACTGCAATCCATTTCCAAGAGTCAGTGCATCCCATTTCACTCAGCCACTGCATCCCATTTCCCTCAGTCACTGCACCCCACATCCCTCAATCACTGCCTGCCATTTCACTCATTGACTGCATCCCATTTCACTCTGACGCTGCGTCCCGTTTCCCTCAGTCACTGCATCCCATTACCGTCCGTCACTCCATCCAATTACTGTCAGTCACTGCATCCCATTTCGATCAGTCACTGCATCCCATTTCCACCAGTTACTGCATCCCATTTCACTCAGTCACTGCAACCTATTTCACTCAGTCATAGCATCCCATTTCGTTCAGTCACTGCATCCCATTTCACTCAGTCACTGCAACCTAATTCACTCAGTCACTGCATCCCATTTCGTTCAGTCACTGCATCCCATTTCCCTCAGTCACTGCATCTCATTTCCATCAAACAATGCATCTCATTTCACTCAGTCACTGCATCCCATTTCACTCAGTCAGTGCATCGCATTTCACTCAGTCACTGCATCGCATTTCACTCAGTCACTGCATCCCATTTCACTCAGTCGTTGCATCCCAATTCCCTCAGTCACTGCATCCCATGTCCGTGTGTCACCGCATCTCATTTCACTCAGTCACTGCATCCCATTTCCCTCAGTGACTGCATCCCATTTCCCTCAGTCACTGCATCCCATTTCACTCAGTGATGCGTCCCATTTCACGCAGTGACTGCACTACATTTCACTCAGTCAATGCATCACATTTTACTCAGTCACTGCATCCCAGTTCACTCAGTCACTGCATCTCCTTCACCATAGTCACTGCATTCCATTTCCATCAGTCACTGTTTCCCGTATCTCACAGGCGCTGCATTCAATTTCCCACACTCACTGCATCCCATTTCCCAGAATCACAGCGTCTCCTTTCCCTCAGTCACTGCATCGCATTTCACTCAGTCAATGCATCCCATGTCCCTCAGTCACTTCATCCTATGTCCCTCAGTAACTGCATCCCATTTCCTTCAGTCACTGCATCTCATTTCACTCAGTCACTGCAGCCCATTTCCCACAGTCAATGCATCCTATTTCCCACAGTCAATGCATCCCATGTCCCTCAGTCAATGCATCCCATGTCCCTCAGTCACTGCATCCCATTTCACTCAGTCAGTGCGTCCCATTTGGCTCAGGCACTGTATCCCATTTCCCTCACTCACTGCACCCCAAGTCCGCTCGGGCATTGCAGCCCCATGAACTCAGTCACTCCTTCCCATTACCTCAGTCACTGAATCCCATTTCCCTCAGTCACTGCATCTCATTTCACTCGGTCACTGCATCCCATTCCACTCAGACACTGCATCCCATTTCACTCAGTCAGTGCATCGCATTTCACTCAGGTACTGTATCCCATTTCAATAAGTCACTGCACCCCAAGCCCGCTTCGGCACTGCATCCCTCTTAATTCAGTCACTCCTTCCCAGTACCTGAGTCACTGCATCTCATTTCACTCATTCAATGCTTCACATTCCACTCAGTCACCGCTTCCCATTTCCAACAATCACTGCATCTCCTTTCCTCAGTCACTGCATCCCATTTCACTCAGTTACTGCAGGCCATTTCTCTCAGTCACTGCAGGCCATTTCTCTCAGTCACTGCATCCCATTACCATCAGTCGCTACATCCCATTACCCTCAGTCACTGCATCACAGTACGCTCAGTCACAGCATCCCATTTCCCTCAGACACTGCATCCCTATTCCCTCAGACACTGCATCCCATTTCCATCAGTCACTGCATCCCATTTCCATCAGTCACTGCATCCAATTACCCTCAGTCACTGCATCCCATTTCACTCAACCACTGCATCCCATTTCCCATAGTCACTGCATCTCCTTTCCTCAGTCACAGTATGCCATTTCCCACAGTCACTGCATCCCATTTCCCACAGTCACTGCATCCCATTTCCAACAGTGACTGCATCCCATTGCCAACAGTCACTGCAATCCATTTCCAAGAGTCAGTGCATCCCATTTCACTCAGCCACTGCATCCCATTTCCCTGAGTCACTGCATCCCACATCACTCAATCACTGCCGGCCATTTCACTCATTGACTGCATCCCATTTCACTCTGACACTGCGTCCCATTTCGATCAGTCACTGCATCCCATTTCCACCAGTTAATGCATCCCATTTCACTCAGCCACTGCACCCCATTTCACAAAGACAGTGCGTCCCATTTCTCTCAGCCACTGTATCCCATTTCCCTCAGTCACTGTACTCCAAGCCCGCTTGGGCACTGCCTCCCCATTACCTCAGTCACTCCTTCCCAGGACCTCAGTCACTGCATCCCATGTCCCACAAAAACTGCATCCCATTTCCATCAGGCACCGCAGCTCATGTCACTCATTAACTGCATCCCATTTCAATGAGACACTGCATCCCATTTCACTCAGTCACTGCATCCCATTCCACTCAGTCACTGCACCCCATTCCATTCAGTCACTGCATCCCATTTCACTCAGTCTGTGCATCACATTTCACTCAGGCACTGTATCCCATTTCCCTAATTCACTGCACCCCAAGCCCGCTCGGGCATTGCATCCCTATTAATTCAGTCACTCCTTCCCAGTACCTGAGTCACTGAATTGCATTTCACTCAGCCACAGCATCCCAGTTCACACAGTCACCGCATCCCAGTTCACACAGTCACCGCATCCCAGTTCACACAGCCATCCCATTTCACTCAGTCACTGCATCCCATTCCACTCAGTCACTGCATCCCATTCCACTCAGACACTGCATTCCATTTCACTCAGTCAGTGCATCGCATTTCACTCAGGCACTGTATCCCATTTCAATAAGTCACTGCACCCCAAGCCCGCTTCGGCACTGCATCCCTCTTAATTCAGTCACTCCTTCCCAGTACCTGAGTCACTGCATCGCATTTCACTCAGCCACTGCATCCCAGTTCACACAGTCACCGCATCCCATTTCAAACAGTCACTGCATCTCATTTCACTCATTCAATGCTTCACATTCCACTCAGTCACCGCTTCCCATTTCCCACAATCACTGCATCTCCTTTCCTCAGTCACTGTATCCCATTTCACTCAGTTACTGCAGGACATTTCTCTCAGTCACTGCATCCCATTACCATCAGTCACTACATCCCATTACCCTCAGTCACTGCATCACAGTACGCTCAGTCACAGCATCCCATTTCCCTCAGACACTGCATCCCATTTCCCTCAGACACTGCATCCCATTTCCATCAGTTACTGCATCCCATTTCCATCAGTCACTGCATCCCATTACCCTCAGTCACTGCATCCCATTTCACTCAGTCACTGCATCCCATTCCCATCAGTCACTACATCCCATTACCCTGAGTCACAGTATGCCATTTCCCACAGTCACTGCATCTCCTTTCCCTCAGTCACTGCATCCCATTTCCCACAGTCACTGCATCCCATTTCCCTCAGTCACTGCATCCCATTTCCCACAGTCACTGCATCCCATTTCCCTCAGTCACTGCATCCCACATCACTCAATCCCTGCCGGCCATTTCACTCATTGACTGCATCCCATTTCACTCTGACACTGCGTCCCGTTTCCCTCAGTCAGTGCATCCCATTACCGTCCGTCACTCCATCCAATTACTGTCAGTCACTGCATCCCATTTCGATCAGTCACTGCATCCCATTTCCACCAGTCACTGCATCCCATTTCCACCAGTCACTGCATCCCATTTCCAACAGTGACTGCATCCCATTGCCAACAGTCACTGCAATCCATTTCCAAGAGTCAGTGCATCCCATTTCACTCAGCCACTGCATCCCATTTCCCTCAGTCACTGCACCCCACATCCCTCAATCACTGCCGGCCATTTCACTCATTGACTGCATCCCATTTCACTCTGACGCTGCGTCCCGTTTCCCTCAGTCACTGCATCCCATTACCGTCCGTCACTCCATCCAATTACTGTCAGTCACTGCATCCCATTTCGATCAGTCACTGCATCCCATTTGCACCAGTTACTGCATCCCATTTCACTCAGTCACTGCAACCTATTTCACTCAGTCATAGCATCCCATTTCGTTCAGTCACTGCATCCCATTTCACTCAGTCACTGCAACCTAATTCACTCAGTCACTGCATCCCATTTCGTTCAGTCACTGCATCCCATTTCCCTCAGTCACTGCATCTCATTTCCATCAAACAATGCATCTCATTTCACTCAGTCACTGCATCCCATTTCACTCAGTCAGTGCATCGCATTTCACTCAGTCACTGCATCGCATTTCACTCAGTCACTGCATCCCATTTCACTCAGTCGTTGCATCCCAATTCCCTCAGTCACTGCATCCCATGTCCGTGTGTCACCGTATCTCATTTCACTCAGTCACTGCATCCCATTTCCCTCAGTGACTGCATCCCATTTCCCTCAGTCACTGCATCCCATTTCCATCAGTCACTGTTTCCCGTATCTCACAGGCGCTGCATTCAATTTCCCACACTCACTGCATCCCATTTCCCAGAATCACAGCGTCTCCTTTCCCTCAGTCACTGCATCGCATTTCACTCAGTCAATGCATCCCATGTCCCTCAGTCACTTCATCCTATGTCCCTCAGTAACTGCATCCCATTTCCTTCAGTCACTGCATCTCATTTCACTCAGTCACTGCAGCCCATTTCCCACAGTCAATGCATCCTATTTCCCACAGTCAATGCATCCCATGTCCCTCAGTCAATGCATCCCATGTCCCTCAGTCACTGCATCCCATTTCACTCAGTCAGTGCGTCCCATTTGGCTCAGGCACTGTATCCCATTTCCCTCACTCACTGCACCCCAAGTCCGCTCGGGCATTGCAGCCCCATGAACTCAGTCACTCCTTCCCATTACCTCAGTCACTGAATCCCATTTCCCTCAGTCACTGCATCTCATTTCACTCGGTCACTGCATCCCATTCCACTCAGACACTGCATCCCATTTCACTCAGTCAGTGCATCGCATTTCACTCAGGTACTGTATCCCATTTCAATAAGTCACTGCACCCCAAGCCCGCTTCGGCACTGCATCCCTCTTAATTCAGTCACTCCTTCCCAGTACCTGAGTCACTGCATCTCATTTCACTCATTCAATGCTTCACATTCCACTCAGTCACCGCTTCCCATTTCCAACAATCACTGCATCTCCTTTCCTCAGTCACTGCATCCCATTTCACTCAGTTACTGCAGGCCATTTCTCTCAGTCACTGCAGGCCATTTCTCTCAGTCACTGCATCCCATTACCATCAGTCGCTACATCCCATTACCCTCAGTCACTGCATCACAGTACGCTCAGTCACAGCATCCCATTTCCCTCAGACACTGCATCCCTATTCCCTCAGACACTGCATCCCATTTCCATCAGTCACTGCATCCCATTTCCATCAGTCACTGCATCCAATTACCCTCAGTCACTGCATCCCATTTCACTCAACCACTGCATCCCATTTCCCATAGTCACTGCATCTCCTTTCCTCAGTCACAGTATGCCATTTCCCACAGTCACTGCATCCCATTTCCCACAGTCACTGCATCCCATTTCCAACAGTGACTGCATCCCATTGCCAACAGTCACTGCAATCCATTTCCAAGAGTCAGTGCATCCCATTTCACTCAGCCACTGCATCCCATTTCCCTGAGTCACTGCATCCCACATCACTCAATCACTGCCGGCCATTTCACTCATTGACTGCATCCCATTTCACTCTGACACTGCGTCCCATTTCGATCAGTCACTGCATCCCATTTCCACCAGTTAATGCATCCCATTTCACTCAGCCACTGCACCCCATTTCACAAAGACAGTGCGTCCCATTTCTCTCAGCCACTGTATCCCATTTCCCTCAGTCACTGTACTCCAAGCCCGCTTGGGCACTGCCTCCCCATTACCTCAGTCACTCCTTCCCAGGACCTCAGTCACTGCATCCCATGTCCCACAAAAGCTGCATCCCATTTCCATCAGGCACCGCAGCTCATGTCACTCATTAACTGCATCCCATTTCAATGAGACACTGCATCCCATTTCACTCAGTCACTGCATCCCATTCCACTCAGTCACTGCACCCCATTCCATTCAGTCACTGCATCCCATTTCACTCAGTCTGTGCATCACATTTCACTCAGGCACTGTATCCCATTTCCCTAATTCACTGCACCCCAAGCCCGCTCGGGCATTGCATCCCTATTAATTCAGTCACTCCTTCCCAGTACCTGAGTCACTGAATTGCATTTCACTCAGCCACAGCATCCCAGTTCACACAGTCACCGCATCCCAGTTCACACAGTCACCGCATCCCAGTTTACACAGCCACTGCATCCCATTTCAAACAGTCACTGCATCTCATTTCACTCATTCAATTCTTCACATTCCACTCAGTCACCGCTTCCCATTTCCCACAGTCGCTGCATCTCCTTTCCTCAGTCACTGCATCCCATTTCACGCAGTCACTGCAGGCCATTTCCCTCAATCACTGCATCCCATTACCATCAGTCACTACATCCCATTACCCTCAGTCACTGCATCACAGTACGCTCAGTCACAGCATCCCATTTCCCTCAGACACTGCATCCCATTTCCATCAGTCACTGCATACCATTTCCATCAGTCACTGCATCTCATTTCAGTCAGTAACTGCATCCCATTTCCCTGAGTCAGTGCATCCCATTTCACTCAGTCACTGCATCCCATTTCACTCAGTCACTGCATCCCATTTCGTTCAGTCACTGCATCCCATTTCCGTCAGTCACTCCATCCCATTTTCCTCAGTCGCAGCGTCCCATTTCCCACAGACACTGCATTTCCTTTCCTTAAGTCACTGCATCCCATTTCACTCAGTCACTGCACCCCAAGCCCACTCGGGCACTGCATCCCTATTAACTCAGTCACTCCTTCCCAGTACCTCAGTCACTGCATCGCATTTCACTCAGTCACTGCATCCTGTTTCACTCAGTCACTGCATCCGTTTCCATCAGTCACTGCATCCCATTACCCTCAGTCGCACCATCCCATTTCCCACAGACACTGCATTTCCTTTCCCTAAGTCACTGCATCTCATTTCACTCCCCACTGCATCCCATTTCACTCAGCCACTGCATCCCATTTCACTCAGCCACTGCATCCCACTTCACATAGTCACCGCATCCCAGTTCACACAGTCACCACATCCCAGTTCACACAGTCACCGCATCCCAGTTCCGTCAGTCACTGCATCCCATTTCCATCAGTCACTTTATCCGATTTCTATCAGTCACTGCGCGCATTTCACTCAGTCGCTGCATCTCATTTCACTCGGTCACAGCATCCCATGTCCCTCAGTCACTGCCTCCCATGTCCCTCAGTCACTGCATCCCATTTCACTCAGTCACTGCATCACACTTCACTCAGTCACTGCATCCCATGTCCCTCAGTCACTGCATCCCATTTCACTCAGTCACTGCATCACACTTCACTCAGTCACTGCATCCCATTTCACTCAGTCACTGCACCTCCTTCGCCATAGTCACTGCATTCCATTTCCATCAGTCACTGTTTCCCGTATCTCACAGGCGCTGCATTCAATTTCCCACTCTCACGGCATCCCATTTCCCATATTCACAGCATCTACTTTCCCTCAGTCTCTGCATCGCATTTCACTCAGTCAATGCTTCCCATGTCCCTCAGTCACTGCATCCCATGTCCCTCAGTCACTGCATCCCATTTCACTCAGCCACTGCATCCCAGTTCACATAGTCACCGCATCCCAGTTCACACAGTCACCACATCACATTTCCCGAAGTCACTGCACCCCAAGCCCGTTCGGGCACTGCATCCCTATTAACTCAGTCACTCCTTCCCAGTACCTCCGTCACTGCATCCCATTTCACTCAGTCACTGCTTCCATTTCCATCAGTCACTGCATCCCATTACCCTCAGTCCCAGCATCCCATTTCCCACAGACACTGCATCTCATTTCCACCAGTCACTGCATCCCATTTCACTCCCCACTGCATCTCATTTCACGCAGTCAATGCAGCGCATTTCACTCAGTCACTGCATCCCATTCCACTCAGTCACTGCATCCCATTCCACTCAGACACTGCATCCCATTTCACTCAGTCAGTGCATCGCATTTCACTCAGGTACTGTATCCCATTTCAATAAGTCACTGCACCCCAAGCCCGCTTCGGCACTGCATCCCTATTAATTCAGTCACTCCTTCCCAGTACCTGAGTCACTGCATCGCATTTCACTCAGCCACTGCATCCCAGTTCACACAGTCACCGCATCCCAGTTCACACAGACACTGCATCCCATTTCAAACAGTCACTGCATCTCATTTCACTCATTCAATGCTTCACATTCCACTCAGTCACCGCTTCCCATTTCCAACAATCACTGCATCTCCTTTCCTCAGTCACTGCATCCCATTTCACTCAGTTACTGCAGGCCATTTCTCTCAGTCACTGCATCCCATTACCATCAGTCGCTACATCCCATTACCCTCAGTCACTGCATCACAGTACGCTCAGTCACAGCATCCCATTTCCCTCAAACACTGCATCCCATTTCCCTCAGACACTGCATCCCACTTCCATCAGTCACTGCATCCCATTTCCATCAGTCACTGCATCCCATTACCCTCAGTCACTGCATCCCATTTCACTCAGTCACTGCATCCCATTTCGTTCAGTCACTGCATCTCCTTTCCTCAGTCACAGTATCTCATTTCACTCAGTCGCTGCATCCCATTCCCCTCAGTCACTACATCCCATTACCCTGAGTCACAGTATGCCATTTCCCACAGTCACTGCATCTCCTTTCCCTCAGTCACTGCATCCCATTTCCCACAGTCACTGCATCCCATTTCCCTCAGTTACTGCATCCCACATCACTCAATCACTGCCGGCCATTTCACTCATTGACTGCATCCCATTTCACTCTGACACTGCGTCCCGTTTCCCTCAGTCACTGCATCCCATTACCGTCCGTCACTCCATCCAATTACTGTCAGTCACTGCATCCCATTTCCACCAATCACTGCATCCAATTTCCAACAGTGACTGCATCCCATTGCCAACAGTCACTGCAATCCATTTCCAAGAGTCAGTGCATCCCATTTCACTCAGCCACTGCATCCCATTTCCCTCAGTCACTGCATCCCACATCACTCAATCACTGCCGGCCATTTCACTCATTGACTGAATCCCATTTCACTCTGAAACTGCGTCCCGTTTCCCTCAGTCACTGCATCCCATTACCGTCCGTCACTCCATCCAATTACTGTCAGTCACTGCATCCCATTTCGATCAGTCAATGCATCCCATTTCCACCAGTTACTGCATCCCATTTCACTCAGCCACTGCATCCCATTTCACTAAGACAGTGCATCCCATTTCACTCAGTCACTACATCCCATTTCACTCAGTCACTGCAACCTATTTCACTCAGTCACTGCAACCCATTTCGTTCAGTCACTGCATCCCATTTCCGTCAGTCACTCCATCCCATTTTCCTCAGTCGCAGCATCCCATTTCCCACAGACACTGCATTTCCTTTCCTTAAGTCACTGCATCCCATTTCACTCAGTCACTGCACCC
Organism: Stegostoma tigrinum; assembly: GCF_030684315.1. Lineage (NCBI taxonomy): Eukaryota > Metazoa > Chordata > Chondrichthyes > Orectolobiformes > Stegostomatidae > Stegostoma > Stegostoma tigrinum. The sequence continues at coordinate 37,174 of NW_026728376.1, forward strand.
CAAGCCCACTTGGGCACTGCATCCCTATTAACTCAGTCACTCCTTCCCAGTACCTCAGTCACTGCATCGCATTTCACTCAGTCACTGCATCCCGTTTCACTCAGTCACTGCATCCGTTTCCATCAGTCACTGCATCCCATTACCCTCAGTCGCACCATCCCATTTCCCACAGACACTGCATTTCCTTTCCCTAAGTCACTGCATCTCATTTCACTCCCCACTGCATCCCATTTCACTCAGCCACTGCATCCCATTTCACTCAGCCACTGCATCCCACTTCACATAGTCACCGCATCCCAGTTCACACAGTCACCACATCCCAGTTCACACAGTCACCACATCCCAGTTCACACAGTCACCGCAACCCAGTTCCGTCAGTCACTGCATCCCATTTCCATCAGTCACTTTATCCGATTTCTATCAGTCACTGCGCGCATTTCACTCAGTCGCTGCATCTCATTTCACTCCGTCACTGCATCCCATTCCACTCAGTCACTGCATCTCATTTCACTCAGTCACTGCATCCCATTTCACTCAGTCAGTGCATCACATTTCACTCAGGCACTGTATCCCATTTCCCTAAGTCACTGCACCCCAAGCCCGCTCGGGCACTGCATCCCTATTAATTCAGTCACTCCTTCCCAGTTCCTGAGTCACTGTATCACATTTCACACAGTCACCGCATCCCAGTTCACACAGTCACCGCATCCCAGTTCACACAGCCACTGCATCCCATTTCAAACAGTTACTGCATCTCATTTCACTCATTCAATGCTTCACATTCCACTCAGTCACCGCTTCCCATTTCCCACAATCACTGCACCTCCTTTCCTCAGTCACTGCATCCCATAACCATCAGTCAATACATCCCTTACCCTCAGTCACTGCATCCCATTCCATTCAGTCACTGCATCCCATTTCACTCAGTCAGTGCATCACAGTTCACTCAGGCACTGTATCCCATTTCCCTAATTCACTGCATCCCAAGCCCGCTCGGGCATTGCATCCATATTAATTCAGTGACTCCTCCCCAGTACCTGAGTCACTGCATCCCGTTTCACTCAGTCACTGCATCCGTTTCCATCAGTCACTGCATCCCATTACCCTCAGTCGCACCATCCCATTTCCCACAGACACTGCATTTCCTTTCCCTAAGTCACTGCATCTCATTTCACTCAGTCACTGCATCCCATTCCGCTCAGTCACTGAATCCCATTCCACTCAGTCACTGAATCCCATTCCACTCAGGCACTGTATCCCATTTCCCTAAGTCACTGCACCCCAAGCCCGCACGGGCACTGCATCCCTATTAATTCAGTCACTCCTTCCCAGTTCCTGAGTCACTGCATCACATTTCACTCAGCCACTGCATCCCAGTTCACACAGTCACCGCATCCCAGTACACACAGTCGCCGCATACCAGTTCACACAGTCGCCGCATCCCAAATCACACAGCCACTGCATCCCATTTCAAACAGTTAGTGCATCTCATTTCACTCATTCATTGCTTCACATTCCACTCAGTCACCGCTTCCAATTTCCCACAATCACTGCATCTCCTTTCCTCAGTCACTGCATCCCATAACCATCAGTCACTACATCCCATTACCCTCAGTCACTGCATCACAGTACGCTCAGTCACAGCATCCCATTTCCCTCAGACACTGCATCCCATTTCCATCAGTCACTGCATCCCATTACCCTCAGTCACTGCATCCCATTTCAAACAGTTACTGCATCTCATTTCACTCATTCAATGCTTCACATTCCACTCAGTCACCGCTTCCCATTTCCCACAATCACTGCATCTCCTTTCCTCAGTCACTGCATCCCATAACCATCAGTCACTACATCCCATTACCCTCAGTCACTGCATCACAGTACGCTCAGTCACTGCACCCATTTCCCATAGTCACTGCATCTCCTTTCCTCAGTCACAGTATCCCATTTCACTCAGTCACTGCATCCCATTCCCCTCAGTCACTACATCCCATTACCCTGAGTCACAGTATGCCATTTCCCACAGTCACTGCATCTCCTTTCCCTCAGTCACTGCATCCCATTGCCAACAGTCACTGCAATCCATTTCCAACAGTCACTGCATCCCATTTCCCACAGTCACTGCATCCCATTTCCAACAGTGACTGCATCCCATTGCCAACAGTCACTGCAATCCATTTCCAACAGTCACTGCATCCCAAATCACTCAATCACTGCAGGCCATTTCACTCATTAACTGCATCCCATTTCAATCAGACACTGCATCCCATTTCACTCAGACACTGCATCCCATCTCACTCTGACACTGCATCCCATCTCACTCAGACACTGCATCCCATCTCACTCAGACACTGCAACGCATCTCACTCAGTCAGTGCATCCCATTTCCCTCAGTCACTGCATCCCATTTCCATCAGTCACTGCTTCCCGTATCTCACAGACGCTGCATTCAATTTCCGACACTCACTGTATCCCATTTCCCACTGCATCTCATTTCAAACAGTAATTGCATCCTACTTCCCAAAAATACTGCATCCCATTTCGCTCAGTCACTGCATCTCATTTCACGCAGTCACTGCATCACATTTCACTCAGTCACTGCATCTCCTTTCCCTCAGTCTCTGCATCGCATTTCACTCAGTTAATGCTTCCCATGTCCCTCAGTCACTGCATCCCATGTCCCTCAGTCACTGCATCCCATTTCACTCAGCCACTGCATCCCATTTCACTCAGCCACTGCATCCCATTTCACACAGTCACCGCATCCCAATTCACACAGTCACCACATCCCAGTTCACACAGTCACCACATCCCAGTTCACACAGTCACCGCATCCCAGTTCCGTCAGTCACTGCATCCGATTTCTATCAGTCACTGCGCGCATTTCACTCAGTCACTGCATCCCATTTAGTCATTCACTGCATCCCATTTACTCAGTCACTGCATCCCATTTCACTCAGTCACTGCATCACATTTCACTCAGTCACTGCATCCCATTTCACTCAGTCACTGCATCCCATTTCACTCAGTCACTGCATCCCATTTCCCTCAGTCACTGCATCTCATTTCCATCAAGCAATGCATCTCATTTCACTCAGTGACTGCATCTCATTTCACTCAGTCAGTGCATCGCATTTCACTCAGTCACTGCATCGCATTGCACTCAGTCACTGCATCCCATTTCACTCAGTCATTGCATCCCAATTCCCTCAGTCACTGCATCCCATGTCCGTGTGTCACCGCATCTCATTTCACTCAGTCACTGCATCCCATTTCCCTCAGTCACTGCATCCCATTTCCCTCAGTCACTGCATCCCATTTCACTCAGTGATGCGTCCCATTTCACGCAGTGACAGCAACACATTTCACTCAGTCACTGCATCCCATTTCACTCAGTCACTGCACTACATTTCACTCAGTCACTGCATCCCATTTCACTCAGTCACTGCATCTCCTTCACCATAGTCACTGCATTCCATTTCCATCAGTCACTGTTTCCCGTATCTCACAGGCGCTGCATTCAATTTCCCACACACACTGCATCCCATTTCCCAGAATCACAGCGTCTCCTTTCCCTCAGTCACTGTATCGCATTTCACTCAGTCAATGCATCCCATGTCCCTCAGTCACTTCATCCTATGTCCCTCAGTAACTGCATCCCATTTCCTTCAGTCACTGCATCTCATTTCACTCAGTCACTGCATCCCATTTCCCACAGTCAATGCATCCTATTTCCCACAGTCAATGCATCCCATGTCCCTCAGTCAATGCATCCCATGTCCCTCAGTCAATGCATCCCATTTCACTCAGTCAGTGCGTCCCATTTGGCTCAGGCACTGTATCCCATTTCCCTCACTCACTGCACCCCAAGTCCGCTCGGGCATTGCACCCCCATGAACTCAGTCACTCCTTCCCATTACCTCAGTCACTGAATCCCATTTCCCTCAGGTACTGCATCACATTTCCATCAGATCCTGCAGCTCATGTCACTCTGTCACTGCATCCCATTTCACTCAGTCACTGCATCCCATTTCACTCAGTCACTGCATCTCCTTCGCCACAGTCACTGCAACCCATTTCAAGCAGTCACTGCATCACATTTCACTCAGTCACTGCATCGTATTTTACTCAGTCACTGCATCCCATTTCACTCAATGACTGCATCTCCTTCCCCACAGTCACTGCGTCCAATTTCCAGCAGTCACTGTTTCCCGTATCTCACAGACGCTGCATTCAATTTCCCACACTCACTGCATCCACATTTCCCATCGTCACAGCATATCCTTTCCCTCAGTCACTGCATCCCATGTCCCACGGTAACTGCATCACATTTCCATCAGTCACTACATCTCATTTCACTAATTCACTGCATCCCATTTCACGCAGTCACTGCATCCCATTTCCCTCAGTCACTGCATCTCATTTCACTCGGTCACTGCATCCCATGTCCCTCAGTCACTGCCTCCCATGTCCCTCAGTCACTGCATCCCATTTCACTCAGTCACTGCATCACATTTCACTCAGTCACTGCACCACATTTCACTCAGTCACTGCATCCCATTTCACTCAGTCACTGCACCTCCTTCGCCATAGTCACTGCATTCCATTTCCATCAGTCACTCTTTCCCGTATCTCACAGGCGCTGCATTCAATTTCCCACACTCACTGCATCCCATTTCCCATAGTCACAGCATCTCCTTTCCCTCAGTCTCTGCATCGCATTTCACTCAGTCAATGCTTCCCATGTCCCTCAGTCACTGCATCCCATGTCCCTCAGTCACTGCATCCCATTTCACTCAGCCACTGCATCCCATTTCACTCAGCCACTGCATCCCAGTTCACATAGTCACCGCATCCCAGTTCACACAGTCACCACATCCCAGTTCACACAGTCACTGCATCCCAGTTCCATCAGTCACTGTATCTGATTTCTATCAGTCACTGCGCGCATTTCACTCAGTCACTGCATCTCATTTACTCATTCACTGCATCCCATTTCACGCAGTCACTGCATCCCATTTCACTCAGTCACTGCTTCCCATTTCACTCAGGCACTGTATCCCATTTCCCTAAGTCACTGCACCCCAAGCCCGCTCAGGCACTGCATCCCTATTTACTCAGTCACTCCTTCCCAGTATTTCCGTCACTGCATCCCATTTCACTCAGTCACTGCTTCCATTTCCATCAGTCACTGCATCCCATTGCCCTCAGTCCCAGCATCCCATTTCCTACAGACACTGCATCTCATTTCCACCAGTCACTCATCCCATTTCACTCCCCACTGCATCTCATTACACGCAGTCACTGCATCCCATTCCACTCAGACACTGCATCCCATTTCACTCAGTCAGTGCATCGCATTTCACTCAGGTACTGTATCCCATTTCAATAAGTCACTGCACCCCAAGCCCGCTTCGGCACTGCATACCTCTTAATTCAGTCACTCCTTCCCAGTACCTGAGTCACTGCATCGCATTTCACTCAGCCACTGCATCCCAGTTCACACAGTCACCGCATCCCAGTTCACACAGCCACTGCATCCCATTTCAAACAGTCACTGCATCTCATTTCACTCATTCAATGCTTCACATTCCACTCAGTCACCGCTTCCCATTTCCAACAATCACTGCATCTCCTTTCCTCAGTCACTGCATCCCATTTCACTCAGTTACTGCAGGCCATTTCCCACAGTCACTGCATCCCATTTCCCACAGTCACTGCATCCCATTTCCAACAGTGACTGCATCCCATTGCCAAAAATCACTGCAATCCATTTCCAAGAGTCAGTGCATCCCATTTCACTCAGCCACTGCATCCCATTTCCCTCAGTCACTGCATCCCACATCACTCAATCACTGCCGGCCATTTCACTCATTGACTGCATCCCATTTCACTCTGACACTGCGTCCCGTTTCCCTCAGTCACTGCATCCCATTACCGTCCGTCACTCCATCCAATTACTGTCAGTCACTGCATCCCATTTCGATCAGTCACTGCATCCCATTTCCACCAGTTACTGCATCCCATTTCACTCAGCCACTGCATCCCATTTCACTAAGACAGCGCGTCCCATTTCTCTCAGCCACTGTATCCCATTTCCCTCAGTCACTGTACTCCAAGCCCGCTTGGGCACTGCCTCCCCATTACCTCAGTCACTCCTTCCCAGGACCTCAGTCACTGCATCCCATGTCCCACAAAAACTGCATCCCATTTCCATCTGGCACTGCAGCTCATGTCACTCTGTCACTGCATTCAATTTACATCAGTCACTGCATCTCATTTCACTCATTAACTGCATCCCATTTCAATGAGACACTGCATCCCATTTCACTCAGTCACTGCATCCCATTCCACTCAGTCACTGCATCCCATTCCACTCAGTCACTGCATCCCATTCCATTCAGTCACTGCATCCCATTTCACTCAGTCACTGCATCACATTTCACTCAGGCACTGTATCCCATTTCCCTAATTCACTGCACCCCAAGCCCGCTCGGGCATTGCATCCCGATTAATTCAGTCATTCCTTCCCAGTACCTGAGTCACTGCATCGCATTTCACTCAGCCACTGCATCCCAGTTCACACAGTCACCGCATCCCAGTTCACACAGTCACCGCATCCCAGTTCACACAGCCACTGCATCCCATTTCAAACAGTCACTGCATCTCATTTCACTCATTCAATGCTTCACATTCCACTCAGTCACCGCTTCCCATTTCCCACAGTCGCTGCATCTCCTTTCCTCAGTCACTGCATCCCATTTCACGCAGTCACTGCAGGCCATTTCCCTCAATCACTGTATCCCATTACCATCAGTCACTACATCCCATGACCCTCAGTCACTGCATCACAGTACGCTCAGTCACAGCATCCCATTTCCCTCAGACACTGCATCCCACTTCACTCAGTCACTGCATGTCCTTTCCACAGTCACGGCAATTCCATTTCCATCAGTCACTGCGTCCCATTTCCTCAGTCACTGCATCTCAAATCCACAGTCACGGCAATTCCATTTCACTCAGTCACTGCGTCACATTTCACTCACTCACTGCGTCCCATTTCCATCAGTCACTGCATCCCATTTCCCACTGTCACTGCATCCCATTCCCCAGTCACTGCATCCCATTTCCCTCAGTCACTGCATCCCTTTTCCCTCAGTCACTGCGTCCCATTTCCTCAGTCACTGCATCTCCTTTCAACAGTCACGGCAATCCCATTTCACTCAGTCACTGCATCCCATTTCACTCAGTCACTGCATCCCATTTCGCTCAGTCACTGCATCCCATTTCACAGAGTCACTGCATCCCATTTCCCACAGTGACTGCATCCCATTTCCCACAGTCACTGCATCCCATTTCCCTCAGTCACTGCATCCCATTTCCATCAGTCACTGCATCCCATTTCCATCAGTCACTGCATCCCATTGCCCTCAGTCACGGCAGCCCCATTTCCCTCAGTCACTGCATCCCACTTCACTCAGTCACTGCATGTCCTTTCCACAGTCACGGCAATTCCATTTCACTCAGTCACTGCGTCCAATTTCACTCAGTCACTGCGTCCCATTTCCATCAGTCGCTGCATCCCATTTCCCACTGTCACTGCATCCCATTTCCCAGTCACTGCATCCCATTTCCCACTGTCACTGCATCCCATTTCACTCAGTCACTGCATCCCATTTCACTCAGTCACTGCATCCCATTTGAAGCAGTCACTGCATCACATTTCATGCAGTCACTGCACCGCATTTCACGCAGTCCCTGCACCACATTTCACGCAGACACTGCATCCCATTTCACTCAGTCACTGCATCCCATTTCACTCAATCACTGCATATCCTTCACAACAGTCACTGCATCCCATTCCCCACAGACCCGGCATCCCATTCACTTGAGTCGCAGCATCCCATTTCAAACATACACTGCAACTCATTTCCCTCAATCACTGCATCCCTGTTCACACAGCCACTGCATCCCAGTTCACACAGCCACTGCATCCCATTTCACAGAGCCACTGCATCCCATTTCACACAGCCACTGCATCCCATTTCACTCAATGCTTCACTTTACACTCAGGCAGGGCATCCCATTTCCATCAGTCACTGCGTCCCATTTCCTCAGTCACTGCATCTCCTTTCCACAGTCACGGCAATCCCATTTCACTCAGTCACTGCATCCCATTTCACTCAGTCACTGCATCCCATTTCAGTCAGTCACTGCATCCCATTTCACTCAGTCACTGCATCCCATTTCCCTCAGTCACTGCATCCCATTGCCCTCAGTCACTGCATCCCATTTCCCACAGTGACTGCATCCCATTTCCCACAGTCACTGCATCCCATTTCACTCAGTCACTGCATCCCATTGCCCTCAGCCACTGCATCCCAGTTCACTCAGACACTGCATCTCCTTTCCACAGTCACGGCAATCCCATTTCCCTCAGTCACTGCATCCCATTTCCTCAGTCACTGCATCTCCTTTCCACAGTCACGGCAATTCCATTTCACTCAGTCACTGCGTCCCATTTCACTCACTCACTGCGTCCCATTTCCATCAGTCACTGCATCCCATTTCCCACTGTCACTGCATCCCATTTCCCAGTCACTGCATCCCATTTCCCTCAGTCACTGCATCCCATTTCCCTCAGTCACTGCATCCCATTTCCCTCAGTCACTGCATCTCCTATCCACAGTCACAGCAATTCCATTTTACTCAGTCCCTGCGTCCCATTTCACTCAGTCACTGCGTCCCATTTCCATCAGTCACTGCATCCCATTTCCCACTGTCACTGCATCCCATTTCCCACTGTCACCGCATCCCATTTCCCACTGTCACCGCATCCCATTTCCCTGAGTCACTGCATCCCACTTCCCTCAGTCAGTGCATCCCATTTCACTGAGTCACGGCATCCCATTTCACTCAGGCACTTCATCCCATTTCCCTCAGTTACTGCAACTAATTTCAAGCAGTCACTGCATCCCATTTCACTCAATCACTGCATCCCATTTCCCTCAGTCACATGCATCCCACTTTCCTCAGTCACATGCATCCCATGTCCCTCACTCACTGCATCCCATGTCCCTCACTCACTGCATCTCATTTCACTCAGTCAGTGCGTCCCTTTTCGGTCAGGCACTGTATCACATTTCCCTCAGTCACTGCAGCCCAAGCCCGCTCGGGCACTGATTCCCTATTAACTCAGCCACTCCTTCCCAGCACCTCTGTCAGTGCATCCCATGTCCGTGTGTCACAGCATCCCATGTCCCTCAGTCACTGCATCCCATGTCCCTCAGTCACTGCATCCCAAGTCCCTCAGTCACTGCATCCCATTTCACTCAGTCAGTGCGTCCCTTTTCGGTCAGGCACTGTATCACATTTCCATCAGTCACTGCACCCCAAGCCCGCTCGGGCACTGATTCCCTATTAACTCAGTCACTCCTTCCCAGTACCTCAGTCACTGCATCCCATGTCCCTCAGTCACTGCATCCCATGTCCCTCAGTCACTGCATCCCACGTCCCTCAGTCCTGCATCTCACTTCACTCAGTCACTTCATCACATTTCCCACAGTCACTGCATCTCCGTTCCACAATCACTGCATGCCATTTCACTCAGTCACTGCATCCCATTTCACCTCAGTCACTGCATCCCATTACCATCAGTCACTACATCCGATTACCCTCAGTCACTGCATCCCAGTACGCTCAGTCACAGCATCCCATTTCCCTCAGACACTGCATCCCATTTCCCTCAGACAGTGCACCTGATTTCCATCAGTCACTGCATCCCATTTCCCTCAGTCACTGAATCTCATTTCGCTCAGTCACTGCATCTCATTTCACTCAGTCACTGCATCTCATTTCACTCAGTCACTGCATCTCATTTCACTCAGTCACTGCATCCCATTTCCCACAGGCACTGCATCACATTTCACTCAGTCACTGCATCCCATTTCCCTCATTCACTGCATCCCATTTCCCTCAGTTACTGAATTCCATTTCACTCAGTCAATGTATCTCATTTCACTCAGTCACTGCATCCCATTTCCATCAGTCACTGCATCCCATTTCACTCAGTCACTGCACCCCAAGCCCGCTCGGGCACTGCATCCCTATTAACTCAGTCACTCCTTCCCAGTACCTCAGTCACTGCATCCCATGTCCCACAGTAACTGCATCACATTTCCATCAGGCACTGCAGCGCATGTCACTCTGTCACTGCATCCAATTTCCATCAGTCACTGCATCTCATTTCACTAATTCACTGCATCCCATTTCCCTCAGTCACTGCATCCCATGTCCATGTCTCACAGGATCCGATGTCCCTCAGTCACTGCATCCCATTTCACTCAGTCAGTGCGTCCTTTTTCGGTCAGGCACTGTATCCCACTTCCCTCAGTCACTGCACCCCAAGCCCGCTCGGGCACTGATTCCCTATTAACTCAGTCACTCCTTCCCAGTACCCCTGTCACTGCATCCCATGTCCCTCAGTCACTGCATCCCATGTCCGTGTGTCACTGCATCCCATGTCCCTCAGTCACTGCATCTCATTTCACTCAGTCACTGCATCCCATTTCACATAGTCAGTGCGTCCCTTTTCGATCAGGCACTGTATCCCATTTCCCTCAGTCACTGCACCCCAAGCCCGCTCGGGCACTGATTCCCTATTAACTCAGTCACTCCTTCCCAGTACCTCTGTCACTGCATCCCATGTCCCTCAGTCACTGCATCCCACGTCCCTCAGTCAGTGCATCCCATTCCACTCACCCACTGCATCACAGTTCACTCAGTGACTGAATCACAGTTCACTCAGTCACTGCATCCCATTGTCCTCAGTCACTGCATCCCATTTCCCACAGTCACTGCATCTCCGTTCCTCAATCACTGCATGCCATTTCACTCAGTCTCTGCAGCCCATTTCACCTCAGTCACTGCATCCCAGTACGCTCAGTCACAGCATCCCATTTCCCTCAGACACTGCATCTGATTTCCATCAGTCACTCCATCCCATTTCCCTCAGTCACTGCATCCAATTTCCCTCAGTCATTGCATCCAATTTCCCACATTCACTGCATCTCCTATCCCTCATTCACTGCATCCCATTAACCACAGTCACTGCATCGCTTTACCCTCAGTCACTGCATCACATGACCCTCAGTCAGAGCATCCCATTTCCCACATTCACTGCATCTCCTTTCCCTCAGTCAATGCGTCACATTCCACTGAGTCACTGCATCCCATTCCACAGTGTCACAGCATCCCATTTCACTCAGTGACTGCAACCCATCACCCTCAGTCACTGCATCCCATTTCCATCAGTCAATGCGTCCCATTCATCTCAGTCACTGCATCCCATTTCCCTCAGTCACTGCATCCCATGTCCCTCAGTCACTGCATCTCACTTCACTCTGTGACTGCATCTCACTTCACTCTGTCACTGCATCCCATTCCACTCACCCACTGCATCACAGTTCACTCAGTGACTGAATCACAGTTCACTCAGTCACTGCAACCCATTACCCTCAGTCACTGCATCCCATTTCCATCAGTCAATGCGTCCCATTCATCTCAGTCACTGAATCCCATTTCCCTCATTCACTGCATCCCATTTCCATCAGTCACTGCATCCCATTTATCTCAGTCACTGCATCCCATTTCCCTCAGTCACTGCATCCCATTCCCCACAGTCACTGCATCCCATTCCCATCAGTCACTGCATCCCATTTCCATCAGTCACTGCATCCCATTTCCATCAGTCACTGAATCCCATTTACCTCAGTCACTGCATCTCATTCCCCACAGTCACTGCATCCCATTCCCCAGTCACTGCATCCCATTCCCCACAACACGGCATCCCATTCACTTGAGTCGCAGCATCCCATTTCAAACAGACACTGCATCTCCTTTCCCTCAGTCACTGCATCCCTATTCACACAGCAAATGCATCCCATTTCACACAGCCACTGCATCCCATTTCACACAGCCAGTGCATCCCATTTCACACAGCCACTGCATCCCATTTCACTCAATGCTTCACTTGGCACTCAGTCAGGGCATCCCATTTCCAACAGCCACTGCATCCCATTTCACACAGCCACTGCATCCCATTTCACTCAATGCTTCACTTCACACTCAGTCAGGGCATCCCATTTCCATCTGTCACTGCGTCCCAATTCCTCAGTCACTGCATCTCCTTTCCACAGTCACGGCAATCCCATTTCACTCAGTCACTGCATCCCATTTCACTCAGTCACTGCATCCCATTTCACAGAGTCACTGCATCTCATTTCACTCAGTCACTGCATCCCATTCCACTCAGTCACTGCATCCCATTCCACTCAGTTACTGCAGGCCATTTCTCTCATTCACTGCATCCCATAACCATCAGTCACTACATCCCATTACCCTCAGTCACTGCATCACAGTACGCTCAGTCACAGCATCCCATTTCCCTCAGACACTGCATCCCATTTCCATCAGTCACTGCATCCCATTTCCATCAGTCACCACAATCCCATTACCCTCAGTCACTGCATCCCATTTTCATCAGTCACTGCATCCCATTTCACTCAGTCACTGCATCCCATTCCACTCAGTTACTGCAGGCCATTTCTCTCAGTCACTGCATCCCATAACCATCAGTCACTCAGGGACTTGCCCCCCGCAGTCCTGTCCCGCTGACAGGGACTTGCCCCCGCAGCCCTGACCCTCTCACGGGGACCGGCCCCCCGCGGCCCTGACCCGCTCACTGCGACTTGCCCCCCGCAGCCCTGACCTGCTCAGGGGGACCGGCCCCCCGCAGCCCTGACCCGCTCACTGCGACTTGCCCCCCGCAGCCCTGACCCGCTGACAGGGACTTGCCCCTGCAGCCCTGACCCTCTGACTGCGACTTGCCCCCCGCAGCCCTGACCCGCTCAGGGGGACTGGCCCCCCGCATCCCTGACCCGCTCACTGCGACCTGCCCCCCGCAGCCCTGACCCGCTCAGGGGGCCCGGCCCTCCGCAGCCATGACCCGCTCACTGCGACTTGCCCCCCCGCAGAGCTGACCCGCTCACGGGGACCGGCCCCCCGCAGCCCTGACCCGCTCACTGCGACACTGCCCCCCGCAGCCCTGTCCCGCTCACTGGGATCAGCCCACCGCAGCCCTGACCCGCTCACTGCGCACTGACCCCGCAGCCCTGACTGCGCAGGGCTGCGGGGGGGCCGGTCCCCGTGAGCGGGTCAGCTCTGCGGGGGGGCAAGTCGCAGTGAGCGGGTCATGGCTGCGGAGGGCCGGGCCCCCTGAGCGGGTCAGGGCTGCGGGGGGCAGGTCGCAGTGAGCGGGTCAGGGATGCGGGGGGCCAGTCCCCCTGAGCGGGTCAGGGCTGCGGGGGGCAAGTCGCAGTCAGAGGGTCAGGGCTGCAGGGGCAAGTCCCTGTCAGCGGGTCAGGGCTGCGGGGGGCAAGTCGCAGTGAGCGGGTCAGGGCTGCGGGGGGCCGGTCCCCCTGAGCAGGTCAGGGCTGCGGGGGGCAAGTCGCAGTGAGCGGGTCAGGGCCGCGGGGGGCCGGTCCCCGTGAGAGGGTCAGGACTGCGGGGGCAAGTCCCTGTCAGCGGGACAGGACTGCGGGGGGCAAGTCCCTGTGAGCTGGTCAGGGCTGCAGGGGCCAGTCTCTGTCACCGGGTCAGGGCTGCGGGGGGTTGGTCCCCGTGAGCGGGTCAGGGCTGCAGGGGGCAAGTCGCAGTGAGCGGGTCAGGACTGCGGGCGGCAAGTTGCAGTGAGCGGGTCACGGCTGCGGGGTTAAGTCGGAGTGAGCGGGTAAAGTCTGACGGGGGGCAAGTCGCATTGAGCGGGTCAGGGCTGCGGGGGGGCAGACCCTGTGAGCGGGTCAGGGCTGCAGGGGGCAGTCCCTGTCAGCGGGACAGGACTGCGGGGGGCACGTCGCAGTGATCGGTTCAGGTCTGTGGGGGGCCAGTCGCAGTGAGCGGGTCAGGGCTGCGGGGGGCCAGTCGCAGTGAGCGGGTCAGGGCTGCGGGGGGCCAATCCCTGTGAGCGGGTCAGGGCTGCGGGGGCAAGTCGCAGTGAGCGGGTCAGGGCTGCGGGGGCCAGTCCATCTGAGCGGGTCAGGGCTGCAGGGGGCAAGTCGCAGTAAGCGGGTCAGGGCTGCGGGGACCAGTCCCTCTGAGCGGGTGAGGGCTGCAGCGGGCAAGTCGCAGTAAGCGGGTCAGGGCTGCGGGGGGCCAATCCCTGTGAGCGGGTCCGGGCTGCGGGGTGCAAGTCGCAGTGAGCGGGTCAGGGCTGCGGGGGGCCAGTCCCTATGAGCGGGTCAGGGCTGCGGGGGCATGTCCCTGTCACCGGGACAGGACTGCAGGGGGGGCAGGTCGCAGTGAGCGGGTCAGGGCTGCCGGGGGCCAGTCCCTGTGAGCGAGTCTGGGCTGCGGCGGAGAGTCCCTGTGAGCGGGTCAGGGCTGCGGGGGCCAGTCCCTGTGAGCGGGTCAGGGCTGCGGGGGGCAAGTCGCAGTGAGCGGGTCAGGGCTGCGGGGGGCAGTCCCTCTGAGCGGGTCAGGGCTGCAGGGGGCAAGTCGCAGTGAGCGGGTCAGGGCTACCGGGGGCCAGTCCCTGTGAGCGAGTCAGGGCTGCGGCGGAGAGTCCCTGTGAGCGGGTCACGGCTGCGGGGGCCAGTCCCTGTGAGCGGGTCAGGACTGCGGGGGGCATGTCGCAGTGAGCGGGTCAGGACTGCGGGGGGCATGTCGCAGTGAGCGGGTCAGCGCTGCGGGGTGCAGTGTCGCAGTGAGCGGGTCAGGGCTGCAGGGGCAGGCCTTCTGAGCGGGTCAGGGCTGCGGGGGGCAAATCGCAGTGAGCGGGTCAGGTCTGCGGGGAGCATGTCGCAGTGAGCGGGTCAGGGCTGCGGGGAACCGGTCCCCGTGAGCGGGTGAGGACTGCGGGGGGAAAGTCGCAATGAGCGGGTCAGGTCTGCGGGGGCAAGTCCCTGTCAGCGAGTCAGGGCTGCGGGGGGCAAGTCGCAGTGAGCGGGTCATGGCTGCGGAGGGCAAGTCGCTGTGAGCGGGTCAGGGCTGCGGGGGGCAAGTCGCAGTGAGCAAGTCAGGGTTGCGGGGGGCATGTCGCAGTGAGCAAGTCAGGGCTGCGGGGGGCCAGTCGCAGTGAGCGGTTAAGGGCTGCGGAGGGCAGTGTCACAGTGAGCGGGTCATGGGCTGCGGGGGCAAGTCCCTGTCAGGGGGACAGGACTGCGGGGGGCAAGTCCCTGTGAGCTGGTCAGAGCTGCAGGGGCCAGTCCGTCACAAGGTCAGGGCTGCGGGGGGCCGGTCCCCGTGAGCGGGTCAGGGCTGCGGGGGGCCGGTCCCCCTGAGCGGGTCAGGGCTGCGGGCGGCAGTATCGCAGTGAGCGGGTCAGGGCTGCAGGGGCCAGTCCCTCTGAGCGGGTCAGGGCTGCGGGGGGCAAGTCGCAGTGAGCGGGTCAGGGCTGCGGGGGGCAGTCCCTCTGAGCGGGTCTGGGCTGCGGCGGAGAGTCCCTGTGAGCGGGTCAGGGCTGCGGGGGCCAGTCCCTCTGAGCGGGTCAGGGCTGCGGGGGGCAAGTCGCAGTGAGCGGGTCAGGGCTGCGGGGGGCAGTCCCTCTGAGCGGGTCAGGGCTGCAGGGGGCAAGTCGCAGTGAGCGGGTCAGGGCTACCGGGGGCCAGTCCCTGTGAGCGAGTCAGGGCTGCGGCGGAGAGTCCCTGTGAGCGGGTCACGGCTGCGGGGGCCAGTTCCTGTGAGCGGGTCAGGACTGCGGGGGGCATGTCGCAGTGATCGGGTCAGGACTGCGGGGGGCATGTCGCAGTGAGCGGGTCAGCGCTGCGGGGTGCAGTGTCGCAGTGAGCGGGTCAGGGCTGCAGGGGCAGGCCTTCTGAGTGGGTCAGGGCTGCGGGGGGCAAATCGCAGTGAGCGGGTCAGGTCTGCGGGGAGCATGTCGCAGTGAGCGGGTCAGGGCTGCGGGGAACCGGTCCCCGTGAGCGGGTGAGGACTGCGGGGGGAAAGTCGCAATGAGCGGGTCAGGTCTGCGGGGGCAAGTCCCTGTCAGCGAGTCAGGGCTGCGGGGGGCAAGTCGCAGTGAGCGGGTCATGGCTGCGGAGGGCAAGTCGCTGTGAGCGGGTCAGGGCTGCGGGGGGCAAGTCGCAGTGAGCAAGTCAGGGTTGCGGGGGGCATGTCGCAGTGAGCAAGTCAGGGCTGCGGGGGGCCAGTCGCAGTGAGCGGTTAAGGGCTGCGGAGGGCAGTGTCACAGTGAGCGGGTCATGGGCTGCGGGGGCAAGTCCCTGTCAGGGGGACAGGACTGCGGGGGGCAAGTCCCTGTGAGCTGGTCAGGGCTGCAGGGGCCAGTCCGACACAAGGTCAGGGCTGCGGGGGGCCGGTCCCCGTGAGCGGGTCAGGGCTGCGGGGGGCCGGTCCCCATGAGCCGTTCAGGGCAGCGGGGGCAAGTCCCTGTCAGCGGGACAGGACTGCGGGGGGCAAGTCCCTGTGAGCTGGTCAGGGCTGCAGGGGCCAGTCTCTGTCACCGGGTCAGGGCTGCGGGGGGTCAGTCCCCGTGAGCGGGTCAGGGCTGCAGGGGGCAAGTCGCAGTGAGCGGGTCAGGACTGCGGGGGGCAAGTCACAGTGAGCAAGTCAGGGCTGCGGGGGGCAAGTCGCAGTGAGCGGGTCAGGGCTGCGGGGGGCCAATCCCTGTGAGCGGGTCAGGGCTGCGGGGTCCAAGTCGCAGTGAGCGGGTCAGGGCTGCGGGGGGCCAGTCCCTGTGAGCGGGTCAGGGCTGCGGGGGCATGTCCCTGTCACCGGGACAGGACTGCAGGGGGGCAGGTCGCAGTGAGCGGGTCAGGGCTGCCGGGGGCCAGTCCCTGTGAGCGAGTCTGGGCTGCGGCGGAGAGTCCCTGTGAGCGGGTCAGGGCTGCGGGGTCCAGTCCCTGTGAGCGGGTCAGGGCTGCGGGGGGAAAGTCGCAGTGAGCGGGTCAGGGTTGCGGGGGGAAAGTCACAGTGAGCG
This sequence comes from Stegostoma tigrinum, assembly GCF_030684315.1. Taxonomy (NCBI): domain Eukaryota; kingdom Metazoa; phylum Chordata; class Chondrichthyes; order Orectolobiformes; family Stegostomatidae; genus Stegostoma; species Stegostoma tigrinum. Next base: position 54,167 of record NW_026728376.1, read on the forward strand.
GGTCAGGGCTGGCGGAGGCCAGTCCCTGTGAGCGAGTCAGGGCTGCGGCGGAGAGTCCCTGTGAGCGGGTAACGGCTGCGGGGGGCAGTCCCTGTGAGCGGGTCAGGACTGCGGGGGGCATGTCGCAGTGAGCGGGTCAGCGCTTCGGGGTGCAGTGTCGCAGTGAGCGGGTCAGGGCTGCGGGGGGGCCGGTCCCCGTGAGCGGGTCAGGGCTGTGGGGTCAAGTTCCTGTCAGCGGGACAGGGCTGCGGGGGGCAAGTTGGAGTGAGCGGGTCAGGGCTGCGGGGGGCAAATCGCAGTGAGCGGTCAGGGCGGTTTGGGGCCAGTCGCAGTGAGCGGGTCAGGGCTGCGGGGGCAAATCCCTGTCAGCGGGTGAGGACTGCGGGGGGCAAGTCGCAGTGAGTGGGTCAGGGCTGCGGGGGGCCAGTCGCAGTGAGCGGGTCAGGGCTGCGGGGGCAAGCCCCTGTCAGCGGGTCAGGGCTGCGAGGGGCAGTGTCGCAGTGAGCGGGTCAGGGCCGCCAGGGGCAGTGTCGCAGTGAGCGGGTCAGGGCTGCGGGGTCAGTGCGCAGTGAGCGGGTCAGGGCTGCGGTGGGCTGATTCCAGTGAGCGGGACAGGGCTGCGGGGGGCAGTGTCGCAGTGAGCGGGTCAGGGCTGCGGGGGGCCGGTCCCCGTGAGCGGGTTAGCTCTGCGGGGGGGCAAGTCGCAGTGAGCGGGTCATGGCTGCGGAGGGCCGGGCCCCCTGAGCGGGTCAGGGCTGCGGGGGGCAGGTCGCAGTGAGCGGGTCATGGCTGCGGAGGGCAGTGTCGCAGTGAGCGGGTCAGGGCTGCGGGGGGCCGGTCCCCGTGAGCGGGTCAGCTCTGCGGGGGGGCAAGTCGCAGTGAGCGGGTCATGGCTGCGGAGGGCCGGGCCACCTGAGCGGGTCAGGGCTGCGGGGGGCAGGTCGCAGTGAGCGGGTCAGGGATGCGGGGGGCCAGTCCCCCTGAGCGGGTCAGGGCTGCGGGGGGCAAGTCCCTGTCAGCGGGTCAGGGCTGCGGGGGGCAAGTAGCAGTGAGCGGGTCAGGGCTGCGAGGGGCAGTGTTGCAATGAGCGGGTCAGGGCTGCGGGGGGCCGGTCCCCCTGAGCAGGTCAGGGCTGCGGGGGGCCAGTCCCTGTGAGCGGGTCAGGGCTGCGGGGGCATGTCCCTGTCACCGGGACAGGACTGCAGGGGGGCAGGTCACAGTGAGCGGGTCAGGGCTGCCGGGGGCCAGTCCCTGTGAGCGAGTCTGGGCTGCGGCGGAGAGTCCCTGTGAGCGGGTCAGGGCTGCGGGGGCCAGTCCCTGTGAGCGGGTCAGGACTGCGGGGGGCAAGTCGCAGTGAGCGGGTCAGGGCTGCGGGGGGCAGTCCCTCTGAGCGGGTCAGGGCTGCAGGGGGCAAGTCGCAGTGAGCGGGTCAGGGCTACCGGGGGCCAGTCCCTGTGAGCGAGTCAGGGCTGCGGCGGAGAGTCCCTGTGAGCGGGTCACGGCTGCGGGGGCAAGTCCCTGTCAGCGGGACAGGGCTGCGGGGGGCATGTCGCAGTGAGCGGGTCAGGACTGCGGGGGGCATGTCGCAGTGAGCGGGTCAGCGCTGCGGGGTGCAGTGTCGCAGTGAGCGGGTCAGGGCTGCAGGGGCAGGCCTTCTGAGCGGGTCAGGGCTGCGGGGGGCAAATCGCAGTGAGCGGGTCAGGTCTGCGGGGAGCATGTCGCAGTGAGCGGGTCAGGGCTGCGGGGAACCGGTCCCCGTGAGCGGGTCAGGGCTGCGGGGGGCCAATCCCTGTGAGCGGGTCAGGGCTGCGGGGGCAAGTAACTGTCAGCGAGTCAGGGCTGCGGGGGGCAAGTCGCAGTGAGCGGGTCAGGGCTGCGGAGGGCAAGTCGCTGTGAGCGGGTCAGGGCTGCGGGGGGCAAGTCGCAGTGAGCAAGTCAGGGTTGCGGGGGGCATGTCGCAGTGAGCAAGTCAGGGCTGCGGGGGGCCAGTCGCAGTGAGCGGTTAAGGGCTGCGGAGGGCAGTGTCACAGTGAGCGGGTCATGGGCTGCGGGGGCAAGTTCCTGTCAGGGGGACAGGACTGCGGGGGGCAAGTCCCTGTGAGCTGGTCAGGGCTGCAGGGGCCAGTCCCTCTGAGCGGGTCAGGGCTGCGGGGGGCAAGTCGCAGTGAGCGGGTCAGGGCTGCGGGGGGCAGTCCCTCTGAGCGGGTCTGGGCTGCGGCGGAGAGTCCCTGTGAGCGGGTCAGGGCTGCGGGGGCCAGTCCCTCTGAGCGGGTCAGGGCTGCGGGGGGCAAGTCGCAGTGAGCGGGTCAGGGCTGCGGGGGGCAGTCCCTCTGAGCGGGTCAGGGCTGCAGGGGGCAAGTCGCAGTGAGCGGGTCAGGGCTACCGGGGGCCAGTCCCTGTGAGCGAGTCAGGGCTGCGGCGGAGAGTCCCTGTGAGCGGGTCACGGCTGCGGGGGCCAGTTCCTGTGAGCGGGTCAGGACTGCGGGGGGCATGTCGCAGTGATCGGGTCAGGACTGCGGGGGGCATGTCGCAGTGAGCGGGTCAGCGCTGCGGGGTGCAGTGTCGCAGTGAGCGGGTCAGGGCTGCAGGGGCAGGCCTTCTGAGCGGGTCAGGGCTGCGGGGGGCAAATCGCAGTGAGCGGGTCAGGTCTGCGGGGAGCATGTCGCAGTGAGCGGGTCAGGGCTGCGGGGAACCGGTCCCCGTGAGCGGGTGAGGACTGCGGGGGGAAAGTCGCAATGAGCGGGTCAGGTCTGCGGGGGCAAGTCCCTGTCAGCGAGTCAGGGCTGCGGGGGGCAAGTCGCAGTGAGCGGGTCATGGCTGCGGAGGGCAAGTCGCTGTGAGCGGGTCAGGGCTGCGGGGGGCAAGTCGCAGTGAGCAAGTCAGGGTTGCGGGGGGCATGTCGCAGTGAGCAAGTCAGGGCTGCGGGGGGCCAGTCGCAGTGAGCGGTTAAGGGCTGCGGAGGGCAGTGTCACAGTGAGCGGGTCATGGGCTGCGGGGGCAAGTCCCTGTCAGGGGGACAGGACTGCGGGGGGCAAGTCCCTGTGAGCTGGTCAGGGCTGCAGGGGCCAGTCCGTCACAAGGTCAGGGCTGCGGGGGGCAAGTCGCAGTGAGCGGGTCAGGGCTGCGGGGGGCAGTCCCTCTGAGCGGGTCTGGGCTGCGGCGGAGAGTCCCTGTGAGCGGGTCAGGGCTGCGGGGGCCAGTCCCTCTGAGCGGGTCAGGGCTGCGGGGGGCAAGTCGCAGTGAGCGGGTCAGGGCTGCGGGGGGCAGTCCCTCTGAGCGGGTCAGGGCTGCAGGGGGCAAGTCGCAGTGAGCGGGTCAGGGCTACCGGGGGCCAGTCCCTGTGAGCGAGTCAGGGCTGCGGCGGAGAGTCCCTGTGAGCGGGTCACGGCTGCGGGGGCCAGTTCCTGTGAGCGGGTCAGGACTGCGGGGGGCATGTCGCAGTGATCGGGTCAGGACTGCGGGGGGCATGTCGCAGTGAGCGGGTCAGCGCTGCGGGGTGCAGTGTCGCAGTGAGCGGGTCAGGGCTGCAGGGGCAGGCCTTCTGAGCGGGTCAGGGCTGCGGGGGGCAAATCGCAGTGAGCGGGTCAGGTCTGCGGGGAGCATGTCGCAGTGAGCGGGTCAGGGCTGCGGGGGGCCGGTCCCCGTGAGCGGGTTAGCTCTGCGGGGGGGCAAGTCGCAGTGAGCGGGTCATGGCTGCGGAGGGCCGGGCCCCCTGAGCGGGTCAGGGCTGCGGGGGGCAGGTCGCAGTGAGCGGGTCATGGCTGCGGAGGGCAGTGTCGCAGTGAGCGGGTCAGGGCTGCGGGGGGCCGGTCCCCGTGAGCGGGTCAGCTCTGCGGGGGGGCAAGTCGCAGTGAGCGGGTCATGGCTGCGGAGGGCCGGGCCACCTGAGCGGGTCAGGGCTGCGGGGGGCAGGTCGCAGTGAGCGGGTCAGGGATGCGGGGGGCCAGTCCCCCTGAGCGGGTCAGGGCTGCAGGGGGCAAGTCGCAGTGAGCGGGTCAGGGCTACCGGGGGCCAGTCCCTGTGAGCGAGTCAGGGCTGCGGCGGAGAGTCCCTGTGAGCGGGTCACGGCTGCGGGGGCCAGTCCCTGTGAGCGGGTCAGGACTGCGGGGGGCATGTCGCAGTGAGCAAGTCAGGGCTGCAGGGGCCAGTCCCTCTGAGCGGGTCAGGGCTGCGGGGGGCAAGTCGCAGTGAGCGGGTCAGGGCTGCGGGGGGCAGTCCCTCTGAGCGGGTCTGGGCTGCGGCGGAGAGTCCCTGTGAGCGGGTCAGGGCTGCGGGGGCCAGTCCCTCTGAGCGGGTCAGGGCTGCGGGGGGCAAGTCACAGTGAGCGAGTCAGGGCTGCGGGGGGCAAGTCGCAGTGAGCGGGTCATGGCTGCGGAGGGCAAGTCGCTGTGAGCGGGTCAGGGCTGCGGGGGGCAAGTCGCAGTGAGCAAGTCAGGGTTGCGGGGGGCATGTCGCAGTGAGCAAGTCAGGGCTGCGGGGGGCCAGTCGCAGTGAGCGGTTAAGGGCTGCGGAGGGCAGTGTCACAGTGAGCGGGTCATGGGCTGCGGGGGCAAGTCCCTGTCAGGGGGACAGGACTGCGGGGGGCAAGTCCCTGTGAGCTGGTCAGGGCTGCAGGGGCCAGTCCGTCACAAGGTCAGGGCTGCGGGGGGCAAGTCGCAGTGAGCGGGTCAGGGCTGCGGGGGGCAGTCCCTCTGAGCGGGTCTGGGCTGCGGCGGAGAGTCCCTGTGAGCGGGTCAGGGCTGCGGGGGCCAGTCCCTCTGAGCGGGTCAGGGCTGCGGGGGGCAAGTCGCAGTGAGCGGGTCAGGGCTGCGGGGGGCAGTCCCTCTGAGCGGGTCAGGGCTGCAGGGGGCAAGTCGCAGTGAGCGGGTCAGGGCTACCGGGGGCCAGTCCCTGTGAGCGAGTCAGGGCTGCGGCGGAGAGTCCCTGTGAGCGGGTCACGGCTGCGGGGGCCAGTTCCTGTGAGCGGGTCAGGACTGCGGGGGGCATGTCGCAGTGATCGGGTCAGGACTGCGGGGGGCATGTCGCAGTGAGCGGGTCAGCGCTGCGGGGTGCAGTGTCGCAGTGAGCGGGTCAGGGCTGCAGGGGCAGGCCTTCTGAGCGGGTCAGGGCTGCGGGGGGCAAATCGCAGTGAGCGGGTCAGGTCTGCGGGGAGCATGTCGCAGTGAGCGGGTCAGGGCTGCGGGGAACCGGTCCCCGTGAGCGGGTGAGGACTGCGGGGGGAAAGTCGCAATGAGCGGGTCAGGTCTGCGGGGGCAAGTCCCTGTCAGCGAGTCAGGGCTGCGGGGGGCAAGTCGCAGTGAGCGGGTCATGGCTGCGGAGGGCAAGTCGCTGTGAGCGGGTCAGGGCTGCGGGGGGCAAGTCGCAGTGAGCAAGTCAGGGTTGCGGGGGGCATGTCGCAGTGAGCAAGTCAGGGCTGCGGGGGGCCAGTCGCAGTGAGCGGTTAAGGGCTGCGGAGGGCAGTGTCACAGTGAGCGGGTCATGGGCTGCGGGGGCAAGTCCCTGTCAGGGGGACAGGACTGCGGGGGGCAAGTCTCTGTGAGCTGGTCAGGGCTGCAGGGGCCAGTCCGTCACAAGGTCAGGGCTGCGGGGGGCCGGTCCCCGTGAGCGGGTCAGGGCTGCGGGGGGCCGGTCCCCCTGAGCGGGTCAGGGCTGCGGGCGGCAGTATCGCAGTGAGCGGGTCAGGGCTGCGGGGGCAAGTCGCAGTGAGCGGGACAGGGCTGCGGGGGCCAGTCCCTGTCAGCGGGTCAGGGGTGCGGGGGGCAAGTCGCAGTGAGCGGGTCAGAGCTGCGAGGGGCAGCGTCGCAGTGATCGGGTCAGGGCTGCGGAGGGCCGGTCCCCGTGAGCGGGTCAGGGCAGCGGGGGGCAGTGTTGCAGTGAGCGGGTCAGGGCTGCGGGGGGCCGGTCCCCGTGATCGGGTCAGGGCTGCGGGGGCAAGTCCCTGTCAGGGGGACAGGACAGCGGGGGGCAAGTCCCTGTGAGCTGGTCAGGGCTGCAGGGGCCAGTCCGTCACAAGGTCAGGGCTGCGGGGGGCCGGTCCCCGTGAGCGGGTCAGGGCTGCGGGGGGCCGGTCCCCCTGAGCGGGTCAGGGCTGCGGGCGGCAGGATCGCAGTGAGCGGGTCAGGGCTGCGGGGGCAAGTCGCAGTGAGCGGGTCAGGGCTGCGGGGGCCAGTCCCTGTCAGCGGGTCAGGGGTGCGGGGGGCAAGTCGTAGTGAGCGGGTCAGGGCTGCGAGGGGCAGCGTCGCAGTGATCGGGTCAGGGCTGCGGGGGGCCGGTCCCCGTGAGCGGGTCAGGGCAGCGGGGGGCAGAGTTGCAGTGAGCGGGTCAGGGCTGCGGGGGGGGCCGGTCCCCGTGATCGGGTCAGGGCTGTGGGGGCAAGTTGCTGTCAGCGGGACAGGGCTGCGGGGGGCAAATCGCAGTGAGCGGGTCAGGGCTGCGGGGGGCAAATCGCAGTGAGCGGTCAGGGCGGTTTGGGGCCAGTCGCAGTGAGCGGGTCAGGGCTGCGGGGGCAATTCCCTGTCAGCGGGTGAGGACTGCGGGGGGCAAGTCGCAGTCAGTGGGTCAGGGCTGCGGGGGGCCAGTCGCAGTGAGCGGGTCAGGGCTGCGGGGGCAAGCCCCTGTCAGCGGGTCAGGGCTGCGAGGGGCAGTGTCGCAGTGAGCGGGTCAGGGCTGCCAGGGGCAGTGTCGCAGTGAGCGGGTCAGGGCTGCGGGGTCAGTGCGCAGTGAGCGGGTCATGGCTGCGGAGGGCTGGGCCCCCTGAGCGGGTCAGGGCTGCGGGGGGCAGGTCGCAGTGAGCGGGTCAGGGATGCGGGGGGCAAGTCGCAGTGAGCGGGTCAGGGCTGCGGGGGGCAAGTTGCAGTGAGCGGGTCAGGACTGCGAGGGGCAGTGTTGCAATGAGCGGGTCAGGGCTGCGGGGGGCCGGTCCCCCTGAGCAGGTCAGGGCTGCGGGGGGCAAGTCGCAGTGAGCGGGTCAGGGCTGCGGGGGGCCGGTCCCCATGAGCCGTTCAGGGCTGCGGGGGCATGTCCCTGTCAGCGGGACAGGACTGCGGGGGGCAAGTCCCTGTGAGCTGGTCAGGGCTGCAGGGGCCAGTCTCTGTCACCGGGTCAGGGCTGCGGGGGGTCAGTCCCCGTGAGCGGGTCAGGGCTGCAGGGGGCAAGTCGCAGTGAGCGGGTCAGGACTGCGGGGGGCAAGTCACAGTGAGCAAGTCAGGGCGGCGGGGGGCAAGTCGCAGTGAGCGGGTCAGGGCTGCGGGGGGCCAATCCCTGTGAGCGGGTCAGGGCTGCGGGGTCCAAGTCGCAGTGAGCGGGTCAGGGCTGCGGGGGGACAGTCCCTGTGAGCGGGTCAGGGCTGCGGGGGCATGTCCCTGTCACCGGGACAGGACTGCAGGGGGGCAGGTCGCAGTGAGCGGGTCAGGGCTGCCGGGGGCCAGTCCCTGTGAGCGAGTCTGGGCTGCGGCGGAGAGTCCCTGTGAGCGGATCAGGGCTGCGGGGGCCAGTCCCTGTGAGCGGGTCAGGGCTGCGGGGGGCAAGTCGTAGTGAGCGGGTCAGGGCTGCGGGGGGCAGTCCCTCTGAGCGGGTCAGCGCTGCGGGGTGCAGTGTCGCAGTGAGCGGGTCAGGGCTGCAGGGGCAGGCCTTCTGAGCGGGTCAGGGCTGCGGGGGGCAAATCGCAGTGAGCGGGTCAGGTCTGCGGGGAGCATGTCGCAGTGAGCGGGTCAGGGCTGTGGGGAACCGGTCCCCGTGAGCGGGTGAGGACTGCGGGGGGAAAGTCGCAATGAGCGGGTCAGGTCTGCGGGGGCAAGTCCCTGTCAGCGAGTCAGGGCAGCGGGAGGCAAGTCGCAGTGAGCGGGTCATGGCTGCGGAGGGGCAAGTCGCTGTGAGCGGGTCAGGGCTGCGGGGGGCAAGTCGCAGTGAGCAAGTCAGGGTTGTGGGGGGCATGTCGCAGTGAGCAAGTCAGGGCTGCGGGGGGCCAGTCGCAGTGAGCGGTTAAGGGCTGCGGAGGGCAGTGTCACAGTGAGCGGGTCATGGGCTGCGGGGGCAAGTCCCTGTCAGGGGGACAGGACTGCGGGGGGCAAGTCCCTGTGAGCTGGTCAGGGCTGCAGGGGCCAGTCCGTCACAAGGTCAGGGCTGCGGGGGGCCGGTCCCCGTGAGCGGGTCAGGGCTGCGGGGGGCCGGTCCCCGTGAGCGTGTCAGGGCTGCGGGGGGCCGGTCCCCCTGAGCGGGTCAGGGCTGCGGGCGGCAGTATCGCAGTGAGCGGGTCAGGGCTGCGGGGGCAAGTCGCAGTGAGCGGGTCAGGGCTGCGGGGGCCAGTCCCTGTCAGCGGGTCAGGGGTGCGGGGGGCAAGTCGTAGTGAGCGGGTCAGGGCTGCGAGGGGCAGCGTCGCAGTGATCGGGTCAGGGCTGCGGAGGGCCGGTCCCCGTGAGCGGGTCAGGGCAGCGGGGGGCAGTGTTGCAGTGAGCGGGTCAGGGCTGCGGGTGGGCCGGTCCCCGTGATCGGGTCAGGGCTGCGGGGGCAAGTCCCTGTCAGGGGGACAGGACTGCGGGGGGCAAGTCCCTGTGAGCTGGTCAGGGGTGCAGGGGCCAGTCCGTCACAAGGTCAGGGCTGCGGGGGGCCGGTCCCCGTGAGCGGGTCAGGGCTGCGGGGGCAAGCCCCTGTCAGCGGGTCAGGGCTGCGAGGGGCAGTGTCGCAGTGAGCGGGTCAGGGCTGCGAGGGGCAGTGTCGCAGTGAGCGGGTCAGGGCTGCCAGGGGCAGTGTCGCAGTGAGCGGGTCAGGGCTGCGGGGTCAGTGCGCAGTGAGCGGGTCAGGGCTGCGGTGGGCTGATCCCAGTGAGCGGGACAGGGCTGCGGGGGGCAGTGTCGCAGTGAGCGGGTCAGGGCTGCGGGAATCCGGTCCCCGTGAGCGGGTCAGCTCTGCGGGGGGGCAAGTCGCAGTGAGCGGGTCATGGCTGCGGAGGGCCGGGCCCCCTGAGCGGGTCAGGGCTGCGGGGGGTCAGTCCCCGTGAGCGGGTCAGGGCTGCAGGGGGCAAGTCGCAGTGAGCGGGTCAGGGCTGCGGGGGGGCAAGTCGCAGTGAGCGGGTCAGGGCTGCGGGGGGCCAGTCCCTGTGAGCGGGTCAGGGCTGCGGGGGCATGTCCCTGTCACCGGGACAGGACTGCAGGGGGGCAGGTCGCAGTGAGCGGGTCAGGGCTGCCGGGGGCCAGTCCCTGTGAGCGAGTCTGGGCTGCGGCGGAGAGTCCCTGTGAGCGGGTCAGGGCTGCCGGGGCCAGTCCCTGTGAGCGGGTCAGGGCTGCGGGGGGAAAGTTGCAGTGAGCGGGTTAGGGTTGCGGGGGGAAAGTCACAGTGAGCGGGTCAGGGCTGGCGGGGGCCAGTCCCTGTGAGCGAGTCAGGGCTGCGGCGGAGAGTCCCTGTGAGCGGGTCACGGCTGCGGGGGCCAGTCCCTGTGAGCGGGTCAGGACTGCGGGGGGCATGTCGCAGTGAGCGGGTCAGCGCTGCGGGGTGCAGTGTCGCAGTGAGCGGGTCAGGGCTGCGGGGTGCAGTGTCGCAGTGAGCGTGTCAGCGCTGCGGGGTGCAGTGTCGCAGTGAGCGGGTCAGGGCTGCGGGGGGGCCGTTCCCCGTGAGCGGGTCAGGGCTGTGGGGGAAAGTTCCTGTCAGCGGGACCGGGCTGCGGGGGGCAAGTTGGAGTGAGCGGGTCAGGGCTGCGGGGGGCAAATCGCAGTGAGCGGTCAGGGCGGTTTGGGGCCAGTCGCAGTGAGCGGGTCAGGGCTGCGGGGGCAAATCCCTGTCAGCGGGTGAGGACTGCGGGGGGCAAGTCGCAGTCAGTGGGTCAGGGCTGCGGGGGGCCAGTCGCAGTGAGCGGGTCAGGGCTGCGGGGGCAAGCCCCTGTCAGCGGGTCAGGGCTGCGAGGGGCAGTGTCGCAGTGAGCGGGTCAGGGCTGCGAGGGGCAGTGTCGCAGTGAGCGGGTCAGGGCTGCCAGGGGCAGTGTCGCAGTGAGCGGGTCAGGGCTGCGGGGTCAGTGCGCAGTGAGCGGGTCAGGGCTGCGGTGGGCTGATCCCAGTGAGCGGGACAGGGCTGCGGGGGGCAGTGTCGCAGTGAGCGGGTCAGGGCTGCGGGAATCCGGTCCCCGTGAGCGGGTCAGCTCTGCGGGGGGGCAAGTCGCAGTGAGCGGGTCATGGCTGCGGAGGGCCGGGCCCCCTGAGCGGGTCAGGGCTGCGGGGGGCAGGTCGCAGTGAGCGGGTCAGGGATGCGGGGGGCCAGTCCCCCTGAGCGGGTCAGGGCTGCGGGGGGCAAGTCCCTGTCAGCGGGTCAGGGCTGCGGGGGGCAAGTCGCAGTGAGCGGGTCAGGGCTGCGAGGGGCAGTGTTGCAATGAGCGGGTCAGGGCTGCGGGGGGCTGGTCCCCCTGAGCAGGTCAGGGCTGCGGGGGGGCAAGTCGCAGTGAGCGGGTCAGGGCTGCGGGGGGCCGGTCCCCGTGAGCGGGTCAGGGCTGCGGGGGCAAGTCCCTGTCAGCGGGACAGGACTGCGGGGGGCAAGTCCCTGTGAGCTGGTCAGGTCTGCAGGGGCCAGTCTCTGTCACCGGGTCAGGGCTGCGGGGGGTCGGTCCCCGTGAGCGGGTCAGGGCTGCAGGGGGCAAGTCGCAGTGAGCGGGTCAGGACTGTGGGCGGCAAGTTGCAGTGAGCGGGTCACGGCTGCGGGGTTAAGTCGCAGTGAGCGGGTAAAGTCTGACGGGGGGCAAGTCGCATTGAGCGGGTCAGGGCTGCGGGGGGGCAGTTCCTGTGAGCGGGTCAGGGCTGCAGGGGGCAGTCCCTGTCAGCGGGACAGGACTGCGGGGGGCACGTCGCAGTGATCGGTTCAGGTCTGTGGGGGGCCAGTCGCAGTGAGCGGGTCAGGGCTGCGGGGGGCCAGTCGCAGTGAGCGGGTCAGGGCTGCGGGGGGCCAATCCCTGTGAGCGGGTCAGGGCTGCGGGGGCATGTCGCAGTGAGCGGGTCAGGGCTGCGGGGGCCAGTCCCTCGGAGCGGGTCAGGGCTGCAGGGGGCAAGTCGCAGTAAGCGGGTCAGGGCTGCGGGGACCAGTCCCTCTGAGCGGGTCAGGGCTGCAGCGGGCAAGTCGCAGTAAGCGGGTCAGGGCTGCGGGGTGCCAATCCCTGTGAGCGGGTCAGGGCTGCGGGGTGCAAGTCGCAGTGAGCGGGTCAGGGCTGCGGGGGGCCAGTCCCTGTGAGCGGGTCAGGGCTGCGGGGGCATGTCCCTGTCACCGGGACAGGACTGCAGGGGGGCAGGTCGCAGTGAGCGGGTCAGGGCTGCCGGGGGCCAGTCCCTGTGAGCGGGTCAGGGCTGCGGGGGGCAAGTCGCAGTGAGCGGGTCAGGGCTGCGGGGGGCAGTCCCTCTGAGCGGGTCAGGGCTGCAGGGGGCAAGTCGCAGTGAGCGGGTCAGGGCTACCCGGGGCCAGTCCCTGTGAGCGAGTCAGGGCTGCGGCGGAGAGTCCCTGTGAGCGGGTCACGGCTGCGGGGGCCAGTCCCTGTGAGCGGGTCAGGACTGCGGGGGGCATGTCGCAATGAGCGGGTCAGCGCTGCGGGGTGCAGTGTCGCAGTGAGCGGGTCAGGGCTGCAGGGGCAGGCCTTCTGAGCGGGTCAGGGCTGCGGGGGGCAAATCGCAGTGAGCGGGTCAGGTCTGCGGGGAGCATGTCGCAGTGAGCGGGTCAGGGCTGCGGGGAACCGGTCCCCGTGAGCGGGTGAGGACTGCGGGGGGAAAGTCGCAATGAGCGGGTCAGGTCTGCGGGGGCAAGTCCCTGTCAGCGAGTCAGGGCTGCGGGGGGCAAGTCGCAGTGAGCGGGTCATGGCTGCGGAGGGGCAAGTCGCTGTGAGCGGGTCAGGGCTGCGGGGGGCAAGTCGCAGTGAGCAAGTCAGGGTTGCGGGGGGCATGTCGCAGTGAGCAAGTCAGGGCTGCGGGGGGCCAGTCGCAGTGAGCGGTTAAGGGCTGCGGAGGGCAGTGTCACAGTGAGCGGGTCATGGGCTGCGGGGGCAAGTCCCTGTCAGGGGGACAGGACTGCGGGGGGCAAGTCCCTGTGAGCTGGTCAGAGCTGCAGGGGCCAGTCCGTCACAAGGTCAGGGCTGCGGGGGGCCGGTCCCCGTGAGCGGGTCAGGGCTGCGGGGGGCCGGTCCCCCTGAGCGGGTCAGGGCTGCGGGCGGCAGTATCGCAGTGAGCGGGTCAGGGCTGCGGGGGCAAGTCCCTGTCAGCGGGACAGGACTGCGGGGGGCAAGTCCCTGTGAGCTGGTCAGGGCTGCAGGGGCCAGTCTCTGTCACCGGGTCAGGGCTGCGGGGGGTCAGTCCCCGTGAGCGGGTCAGGGCTGCAGGGGGCAAGTCGCAGTGAGCGGGTCAGGGCTGCGGGGGGCAAGTCACAGTGAGCAAGTCAGGGCTGCGGGGGGGGCAAGTCGCAGTGAGCGGGTCAGGGCTGCGGGGGGCCAATCCCTGTGAGCGGGTCAGGGCTGCGGGGTCCAAGTCGCAGTGAGCGGGTCAGGGCTGCGGGGGGCCAGTCCCTGTGAGCGGGTCAGGGCTGCGGGGGCATGTCCCTGTCACCGGGACAGGACTGCAGGGGGGCAGGTCGCAGTGAGCGGGTCAGGGCTGCCGGGGGCCAGTCCCTGTGAGCGAGTCTGGGCTGCGGCGGAGAGTCCCTGTGAGCGGGTCAGGGCTGCCGGGGCCAGTCCCTGTGAGCGGGTCAGGGCTGCGGGGGGAAAGTTGCAGTGAGCGGGTTAGGGTTGCGGGGGGAAAGTCACAGTGAGCGGGTCAGGGCTGGCGGGGGCCAGTCCCTGTGAGCGAGTCAGGGCTGCGGCGGAGAGTCCCTGTGAGCGGGTCACTGCTGCGGGGGCCAGTCCCTGTGAGCGGGTCAGGACTGCGGGGGGCATGTCGCAGTGAGCGGGTCAGCGGTGCGGGGTGCAGTGTCGCAGTGAGCGGGTCAGGGCTGCGGGGGGGCCGGTCCCCGTGAGCGGGTCAGGGCTGTGGGGGCAAGTTCCTGTCAGCGGGACAGGGCTGCGGGGGGCAAGTTGGAGTGAGCGGGTCAGGGCTGCGGGGGGCAAATCGCAGTGAGCGGTCAGGGCGGTTTGGGGCCAGTCGCAGTGAGCGGGTCAGGGCTGCGGGGGCAAATCCCTGTCAGCGGGTGAGGACTGCGGGGGGCAAGTCGCAGTGAGTGGGTCAGGGCTGCGGGGGGCCAGTCGCAGTGAGCGGGTCAGGGCTGCGGGGGCAAGCCCCTGTCAGCGGGTCAGGGCTGCGAGGGGCAGTGTCGCAGTGAGCGGGTCAGGGCTGCCAGGGGCAGTGTCGCAGTGAGCGGGTCAGGGCTGCGGGGTCAGTGCGCAGTGAGCGGGTCAGGGCTGCGGTGGGCTGATCCCAGTGAGCGGGACAGGGCTGCGGGGGGGCAGTGTCGCAGTGAGCGGGTCAGGGCTGCGGGGGGCCGGTCCCCGTGAGCGGGTCAGCTCTGCGGGGGGGCAAGTCGCAGTGAGCGGGTCATGGCTGCGGAGGGCCGGGCCCCCTGAGCGGGTCAGGGCTGCGGGGGGCAGGTCGCAGTGAGCGGGTCAGGGATGCGGGGGGCCAGTCCCCCTGAGCGGGTCAGGGCTGCGGGGGGCAAGTCCCTGTCAGCGGGTCAGGGCTGCGGGGGGCAAGTCGCAGTGAGCGGGTCAGGGCTGCGAGGGGCAGTGTTGCAATGAGCGGGTCAGGGCTGCGGGGGGCCGGTCCCCCTGAGCAGGTCAGGGCTGCGGGGGGCAAGTCGCAGTGAGCGGGTCAGGGCTGCGAGGGGCAGTGTTGCAATGAGCGGGTCAGGGCTGCGGGGGCCGGTCCCCCTGAGCAGGTCAGGGCTGCGGGGGGCAAATCGCAGTGAGCGGTCAGGGCGGTTTGGGGCCAGTCGCAGTGAGCGGGTCAGGGCTGCGGGGACCAGTCCATCTGAGCGGGTCAGGGCTGCAGCGGGCAAGTCGCAGTAAGCGGGTCAGGGCTGCGGGGTGCCAATCCCTGTGAGCGGGTCCGGGCTGCGGGGTGCAAGTCGCAGTGAGCGGGTCAGGGCTGCGGGGGGCCAGTCCCTGTGAGCGGGTCAGGGCTGCGGGGGCATGTCCCTGTCACCGGGACAGGACTGCAGGGGGGCAGGTCGCAGTGAGCGGGTCAGGGCTGCGGCGGCCAGTCCCTGTGAGCGGGTCAGGGCTGCGGCGGGCCAGTCCCTGTGAGCGGGTCAGGGCTTCGGGGGCATGTCCCTGTCAGCGGGACAGTACTGCAGTGGGGCAGGTCCCTGTCAGCGGGACAGGACTGCAGGGGGGCAGGTTGCAGTGAGCGGGTCAGGGCTGCGATGGGCCAGTCCCTGTGAGCGGGACAGGGCTGCGGGGGCCAGTTCCTGTGAGCGGGTCACGGCTGCGGGGGCCAGTCCCTGTGACCGGGTCACGGCTGCGGGGTGCAAGTCGCAATCAGCGGTTCAGGGCTGCGGGGGGAAAGTAGCAGTGAGCGGGTCAGGGCTGTGGGGGGCCGGTCCCCCTGAGCGGGTCAGGGCTGCGGGGGGCCGGTGCCCGTGAGCGGGTCAGGGCTGCGGGGGGCCGGTCCCCCTGAGCGGGTCAGGGCTGCGGGGGGCCGGTCGCAGTGAGCGGGTCAGGGCTGCGGGAGGCCGGTCCCCCTGAGCGGGTCAGGGCTGCGGGGGGCAGGTCGCAGTGAGCGGGTGAGGTCTGCGGGGGGCAAGTCGCAGTCAGCGGGTCAGGACTGCGGGGGGCAAGTCGCAGTGAGCGGGTCAGGGCTGCGGGGGGCAAGTCGCAGTGAGCGGGTCAGGTCTGTGGGGGGCAAGTCGCAGTCAGCGGGTCAGGTCTGTGGGGGGCAAGTCGCAGTGAGCGGGTCAGGACTGCGGGGGAAAAATCGCAGTGATCGGGTCAGGTCTGCGGGGAGCATGTCGCAGTGAGCGGGTCATGGCTGCGGGGGGCCGGGCCCCCTGAGCGGGTCATGGCTGCGGGGGTCAGGTCGCAGTGAGCGGGTCAGGTCTGCGGAGGGCAAGTCGCAGTGAGCGGGTCAGGGCAGTGGGGGGCAAGTCGCAGTGCGCAAGTCAGGGCTGCGGGGGGCAAGTCGCAGTGAGCGGGTCAAGGCTGCGGGGGGCCAGTCTCTCTGAGCGGGTCAGGGCTGCAGGGGGCAAGTCGCAGTGAGCGGGTCAGGGTTGCGGGGGGCCAAACCCTGTGAGCGGGTCAGGGCTGCGGGGGGCAAGTCGCCGTGAGCGGGTCAGGGTTGCGGGGGGCCAGTCCCTGTGAGCAGGTAAGGGATGCGTGGGCCAGTCCCTGTGAGAGGGTCTGGGCTGCGGGGGCATGTCCCTGTCAGCGGGACAGGACTGCAGGGGGGCAGGTCGCAGTGAGCGGGTCAGGGCTGCCGGGCGCCAGTCCCTGTGAGCGAGTCTGGGCTGCGGCGGAGAGTCTCTGTGAGCGGGTCAGGGCTGCGGGGGCCAGTCCCTGTGAGCGGGTCAGGGCTGCGGGGGGCAAGTCGCAGTGAGCGGGTCAGGGCTGCGGGGGGCCAGTCCCTGTGAGCGAGTCTGGGCTGCGGCGGAGAGTCCCTGTGAGCGGGTCAGGGCTGCGGGGGGCAGTCCCTCTGAGCGGTTTAGGGCTGCAGGGGGCAAGTCGCAGTGAGCGGGTCAGGGCTGCGGGCGCAAGTCCCTGTCAGCGAGTCACGGCTGCGGGGGGCAAGTCGCAGTGAGCGGGTCATGGCTGCGGGGGGCCGGAACCCCTGAGCGGGTCATGGCTGCGGGGGGGCAGTCCCTCTGAGCGGGTCAGGGCTGCAGGGGGCAAGTCGCAGTGAGCGGGTCAGCGCTGCGGGGGGCCAGTCCCCCTGAGCGGGTCAGGGTTGCGGGGGGAAAGTAACAGTGAGCGGGTCAGGGCTGGCGGGGGCCAGTCCCTGTGAGCGGGTCACGACTGCAGGGGCCAGTCCCTGTGAGCGGGTCAGGACTGCGGGGGGCATGTCGCAGTGAGCGGGTCAGCGCTGCGGGGTGCAGTGTCGCAGTGGGCGGGTCAGCGCTGCGGGGGCAGGCCTTCTGAGCGGGTCAGGGCTGCGGGGGGCAAATCGCAGTGAGCGGATCAGGTCTGCGGGGAGCATGTCGCAGTGAGCGGGTCAGGTCTGCGGGGGCAAGTCCCTGTCAGCGAGTCAGGGCTGCGGGGGGCAAGTCGCAGTGAGCGGGTCATGGCTGCGGAGGGCAAGTCGCTGTGAGCGGGTCAGGGCTGCGGGGGGCAAGTCGCAGTGAGCAAGTCAGGGTTGCGGGGAGCATGTCGCAGTGAGCAAGTCAGGGCTGCGGGGGGCCAGTCGCAGTGAGCGGGTCAGGGCTGCGAGGGGCAGTGTCGCAATGAGCGGCTCAGGGCTGCGTGGGGCCGGTCCCCCTGAGCGAGTCGGGGCTGCGGGGGGCAAGTCGCAGTGAGCGGGTCAGGGCTGCGGGGGGCAGTGTCGCAGTGAGCAGGTCAGGGCTGCGGGCGGCGGTGTTGCAGTGAGCAGGTCAGGGCTGCGGTGGGGCCAGTTCCTATCAGCGGGTCAGGGCTGGCGGGGGGCCAGTCCCTGTGAGCGAGTCAGGGTTGCGGGGGGCATGTCGCAGTGAGCAAGTCAGGGCTGCGGGGGGCCAGTCGCAGTGAGCGGTTAAGGGCTGCGGAGGGCAGTGTCACAGTGAGCGGGTCATGGGCTGCGGGGGCAAGTCCCTGTCAGGGGGACAGGACTGCGGGGGGCAAGTCCCTGTGACCTGGTCAGGGCTGCAGGGGCCAGTCCGTCACAAGGTCAGGGCTGCGGGGGGCCGGTCCCCGTGAGCGGGTCAGGGCTGCGGGGGGCCGGTCCCCCTGAGCGGGTCAGGGCTGCGGGCGGCAGTATCGCAGTGAGCGGGTCAGGGCTGCGGGGGCAAGACGCAGTGAGCGGGTCAGGGCTGCGGGGGCCAGTCCCTGTCAGCGGGTCAGGGGTGCGGGGGGCAAGTCGTAGTGAGCGGGTCAGGGCTGCGAGGGGCAGCGTCGCAGTGATCGGGTCAGGGCTGCGGAGGGCCGGTCCCCGTGAGCGGGTCAGGGCAGCGGGGGGCAGTGTTGCAGTGAGCGGGTCAGGGCTGCGGGGGGGGCCGGTCCCCGTGATCGGGTCAGGGCTGCGGGGGCAAGTCCCTGTCAGGGGGACAGGACTGCGGGGGGCAAGTCCCTGTGAGCTGGTCAGGGCTGCAGGGGCCAGTCCGTCACAAGGTCAGGGCTGCGGGGGGCCGGTCCCCGTGAGCGGGTCAGGGCTGCGGGGGGCCGGTCCCCCTGAGCGGGTCAGGGCTGCGGGCGGCAGTATCGCAGTGAGCGGGTCAGGGCTGCGGGGGCAAGTCGCAGTGAGCGGGTCAGGGCTGCGGGGGCCAGTCCCTGTCAGCGGGTCAGGGGTGCGGGGGGCAAGTCGTAGTGAGCGGGTCAGGGCTGCGAGGGGCAGCGTCGCAGTGATCGGGTCAGGGCTGCGGGGGGCCGGTCCCCGTGAGCGGGTCAGGGCAGCGGGGGGCAGTGTTGCAGTGAGCGGGTCAGGGCTGCGGGGGGGCCGGTCCCCGTGATCGGGTCAGGGCTGTGGGGGCAAGTTGCTGTTGGCGGGACAGGGCTGCGGGGGGCAAGTTGGAGTGAGCGGGTCAGGGCTGCGGGGGGCAAATCGCAGTGAGCGGTCAGGGCGGTTTGGGGCCAGTCGCAGTGAGCGGGTCAGGGCTGCGGGGGCAAATCCCTGTCAGCGGGTGAGGACTGCGGGGGGAAAGTCGCAGTGAGTGGGTCAGGGCTGCGGGGGGCCAGTCGCAGTGAGCGGGTCAGGGCTGCGGGGGCAAGCCCCTGTCAGCGGGTCAGGGCTGCGAGGGGCAGTGTCGCAGTGAGCGGGTCAGGGCTGCCAGGGGCAGTGTCGCAGTGAGCGGGTCAGGGCTGCGGGGTCAGTGCGCAGTGAGCGGGTCAGGGCTGCGGGGGGGCCGGTCCCCGTGAGCGGGTCAGCTCTGCGGGGGGGCAAGTCGCAGTGAGCGGGTCATGGCTGCGGAGGGCTGGGCCCCCTGAGCTGGTCAGGGCTGGGGGGGGGGCAGGTCGCAGTGAGCGGGTCAGGGATGCGGGGGGCAAGTCGCAGTGAGCGGGTCAGGGCTGCGGGGGGCAAGTTGCAGTGAGCGGGTCAGGACTGCGAGGGGCAGTGTTGCAATGAGCGGGTCAGGGCTGCGGGGGGCCGGTCCCCCTGAGCAGGTCAGGGCTGCGGGGGGCAAGTCGCAGTGAGCGGGTCAGGGCTGCGGGGGGCCGGTCCCCATGAGCCGTTCAGGGCTGCGGGGGCAAGTCCCTGTCAGCGGGACAGGACTGCGGGGGGCAAGTCCCTGTGAGCTGGTCAGGGCTGCAGGGGCCAGTCTCTGTCACCGGGTCAGGGCTGCGGGGGGTCAGTCCCCGTGAGCGGGTCAGGGCTGCAGGGGGCAAGTCGCAGTGAGCGGGTCAGGGCTGCGGGGGGCAAGTCACAGTGAGCAAGTCAGGGCTGCGGGGGGCCAGTCGCAGTGAGCGGGTCAGGGATGCGGGGGGCAAGTCGCAGTGAGCGGGTCAGGGCTGCGGGGGGCAAGTTGCAGTGAGCGGGTTAGGACTGCGAGGGGCAGTGTTGCAATGAGCGGGTCAGGGCTGCGGGGGGGCGGTCCCCCTGAGCAGGTCAGGGCTGCGGGGGGCAAGTCGCAGTGAGCGGGTCAGGGCTGCGGGGGGCCGGTCCCCATGAGCCGTTCAGGGCTGCGGGGGCAAGTCCCTGTCAGCGGGACAGGACTGCGGGGGGCAAGTCCCTGTGAGCTGGTCAGGGCTGCAGGGGCCAGTCTCTGTCACCGGGTCAGGGCTGCGGGGGGTCAGTCCCCGTGAGCGGGTCAGGGCTGCAGGGGGCAAGTCGCAGTGAGCGGGTCAGGGCTGCGGGGGGCAAGTCACAGTGAGCAAGTCAGGGCTGCGGGGGGGCAAGTCGCAGTGAGCGGGTCAGGGCTGCGGGGGGCAAGTCACAGTGAGCAAGTCAGGGCTGCGGGGGGCCAATCCCTGTGAGCGGGTCAGGGCTGCGGGGTCCAAGTCGCAGTGAGCGGGTCAGGGCTGCGGGGGGCCAGTCCCTGTGAGCGGGTCAGGGCTGCGGGGGCATGTCCCTGTCACCGGGACAGGACTGCAGGGGGGCAGGTCGCAGTGAGCGGGTCAGGGCTGCCGGGGGCCAGTCCCTGTGAGCGAGTCTGGGCTGCGGCGGAGAGTCCCTGTGAGCGGGTCAGGGCTGCCGGGGCCAGTCCCTGTGAGCGGGTCAGGGCTGTGGGGGGGAAAGTTGCAGTGAGCGGGTTAGGGTTGCGGGGGGAAAGTCACAGTGAGCGGGTCAGGGCTGGCGGGGGCCAGTCCCTGTGAGCGAGTCAGGGCTGCGGCGGAGAGTCCCTGTGAGCGGGTCACTGCTGCGGGGGCCAGTCCCTGTGAGCGGGTCAGGACTGCGGGGGGCATGTCGCAGTGAGCGGGTCAGCGGTGCGGGGTGCAGTGTCGCAGTGAGCGGGTCAGGGCTGCGGGGGGGCCGGTCCCCGTGAGCGGGTCAGGGCTGTGGGGGCAAGTTCCTGTCAGCGGGACAGGGCTGCGGGGGGCAAGTTGGAGTGAGCGGGTCAGGGCTGCGGGGGGCAAATCGCAGTGAGCGGTCAGGGCGGTTTGGGGCCAGTCGCAGTGAGCGGGTCAGGGCTGCGGGGGCAAATCCCTGTCAGCGGGTGAGGACTGCGGGGGGCAAGTCGCAGTGAGTGGGTCAGGGCTGCGGGGGGCCAGTCGCAGTGAGCGGGTCAGGGCTGCGGGGGCAAGCCCCTGTCAGCGGGTCAGGGCTGCGAGGGGCAGTGTCGCAGTGAGCGGGTCAGGGCTGCCAGGGGCAGTGTCGCAGTGAGCGGGTCAGGGCTGCGGGGTCAGTGCGCAGTGAGCGGGTCAGGGCTGCGGTGGGCTGATCCCAGTGAGCGGGACAGGGCTGCGGGGGGCAGTGTCGCAGTGAGCGGGTCAGGGCTGCGGGGGGCCGGTCCCCGTGAGCGGGTCAGCTCTGCGGGGGGGCAAGTCGCAGTGAGCGGGTCATGGCTGCGGAGGGCCGGGCCCCCTGAGCGGGTCAGGGCTGCGGGGGGCAGGTCGCAGTGAGCGGGTCAGGGATGCGGGGGGCCAGTCCCCCTGAGCGGGTCAGGGCTGCGGGGGGCAAGTCCCTGTCAGCGGGTCAGGGCTGCGGGGGGCAAGTCGCAGTGAGCGGGTCAGGGCTGCGAGGGGCAGTGTTGCAATGAGCGGGTCAGGGCTGCGGGGGGCCGGTCCCCCCTGACAGGTCAGGGCTGCGGGGGGCAAGTCGCAGTGAGCGGGTCAGGGCTGCGAGTGGCAGTGTTGCAATGAGCGGGTCAGGGCTGCGGGGGCCGGTCCCCCTGAGCAGGTCAGGGCTGCGGGGGGCAAATCGCAGTGAGCGGTCAGGGCGGTTTGGGGCCAGTCGCAGTGAGCGGGTCAGGGCTGCGGGGACCAGTCCCTCTGAGCGGGTCAGGGCTGCAGCGGGCAAGTCGCAGTAAGCGGGTCAGGGCTGCGGGGTGCCAATCCCTGTGAGCGGGTCAGGGCTGCGGGGTGCAAGTCGCAGTGAGCGGGTCAGGGCTGCGGGGGGCCAGTCCCTGTGAGCGGGTCAGGGCTGCGGGGGCATGTCCCTGTCACCGGGACAGGACTGCAGGGGGGCAGGTCGCAGTGAGCGGGTCAGGGCTGCGGCGGCCAGTCCCTGTGAGCGGGTCAGGGCTGCGGCGGGCCAGTCCCTGTGAGCGGGTCAGGGCTTCGGGGGCATGTCCCTGTCAGCGGGACAGTACTGCAGTGGGGCAGGTCCCTGTCAGCGGGACAGGACTGCAGGGGGGCAGGTTGCAGTGAGCGGGTCAGGGCTGCGATGGGCCAGTCCCTGTGAGCGGGTCAGGGCTGCGGGGGCCAGTTCCTGTGAGCGGGTCACGGCTGCGGGGGCCAGTCCCTGTGACCGGGTCACGGCTGCGGGGTGCAAGTCGCAATCAGCGGTTCAGGGCTGCGGGGGGAAAGTAGCAGTGAGCGGGTCAGGGCTGTGGGCCGGTCCCCCTGAGCGGGTCAGGGCTGCGGGGGGCCGGTGCCCGTGAGCGGGTCAGGGCTGCGGGGGGCCGGTCCCCCCTGAGCGGTCAGGGCTGCGGGGGGCCGGTCGCAGTGAGCGGGTCAGGGCTGCGGGGGCCGGTCCCCTGAGCGGGGTCAGGGCTGCGGGGGGCAGGTCGCAGTGAGCGGGTGAGGTCTGCGGGGGGGCAAGTCGCAGTCAGTGGGTCAGGACTGCGGGGGGCAAGTCGCAGTGAGCGGGTCAGGGCTGCGGGGGGCAAGTCGCAGTGAGCGGGTCAGGTCTGTGGGGGGCAAGTCGCAGTCAGCGGTCAGGTCTGTGGGGGGCAAGTCGCAGTGAGCGGGTCAGGACTGCGGGGGAAAAATCGCAGTGATCGGGTCTAGGTCTGCGGGGAGCATGTCGCAGTGAGCGGGTCATGGCTGCGGGGGGCCGGGCCCCCTGAGCGGGTCATGGCTGCGGGGGTCAGGTCGCAGTGAGCGGGTCAGGTCTGCGGAGGGCAAGTCGCAGTGAGCGGGTCAGGGCAGTGGGGGGCAAGTCGCAGTGCGCAAGTCAGGGCTGCGGGGGGCAAGTCGCAGTGAGCGGGTCAAGCTGCGGGGGGCCAGTCTCTCTGAGCGGGTCAGGGCTGCAGGGGCAAGTCGCAGTGAGCGGGTCAGGGTTGCGGGGGGCCAAACCCT
>NW_026728378.1:15000-75007 GCF_030684315.1 Stegostoma tigrinum
TGATGCAGCAGATCCATGGCAGATGCCCTCTCCTTGGCTTCACACACATCTCTGGAATGTCCAGATAACAAGGGCATCTACGTCAAGCTCCTACTTATTGACCACATCTCCACCTTCAACACCCTAATTCCAAACAAAAACATCTCCAAGATTGAGAGTAGGATTAATTTCTTATATTTTTATGCCAATTATATGGCTGAATTCAGTAAGTCGATTTAATTTTCAAACAAGTCTAGGTTCCTTTTTATTTTATCAGAGTCCAAATGTAAATTTATTCACGTTAAAATTATTTGTATGTTGAAGCCATTCATCTAAGTTCTTACGACACTTACAAAACATGATGTAGCAAAGACACCCAATGTGCTGTCTCTATGATAACACGGGGTCGAGCTGAATGAGCACAGCAGGCCGAGCAGCATCAGAGGAGTCAGAAAGCTGACGTTTTTGGTCTAGATCTTTCGTCAGAAAATGGACGCTAAAGAATCTGAGATAACAGCTGTCGAGCTGGATGATGCTGCTTTGCTTGTTGTGTTCATCCAGCTCGACACTTTGTTATCTCAGATTCCCCAACATCAGCCGTTCCCGCTATCGATGTGGGCCTCCTCCTATGTGGGCGCTCCAGTTTCCTCCCACAGTCCAAAGATGCGCAGGCTAGGTGGATTGGCCATGCTAAATTGCCCGTAGTGTTCAGGGGTGTGTGGGTTCGAGGGGGATGGGTCTGGCTGGGATGCTTCAACAGGCAGTGTGGACTTACTGGGCTGAAGGGCCTGTTTCCACACTGTAGGAAATCTCATCTCTGATCATGCGCCTCTGTCTCAGTTCTATCACGATTGCATTGAGACTTACCCTTCGTATTGGCCCTCTAATAATGGGGCACTTCCTCAAGACTGACTGCACAGAATTGAGTCGCTGCCTCAGCATTGACCACTTGACAACGAGCCACTGGTTCTGAATAGAGCTGCAATACCTCAGTACTGACCCTCCATTCATGGGGCATGCCTTGAATTCTGGCACCTGCATAATGAGGCACTGCCTCTGACAGCAATGCACTCCCTCAGTTCTGACCCACTCAGCACTGAAGATCTAACAGTGCTTCAATATATCAGTGTTGATCCTATGAGAATGAGGCAAGCAGTCAGTGCTGAGCCTCTGATAGAGCTGCATTAAGCTCATTCCTGATGAGTTAAACATGTGCATACCCTCAATTCTGACACTACTACACCGAGGCACTGCCTCAGAATGGACCATCTGGCAATGATGCAATACCTCAGTTCTGACCCTCTCACAGTTCTGCAACACCTCAATCCGCACCCTTCAATCAGGAGGCACACCCTCAATTATGAGCCCTTTGTGGGTTCATTCTGTAGCAATACCTCATTGCTGCAGTGTCAGTGCTGAGAGCGGGCCTTTTTATTCACTCATCAGTACCTAAGGCACTGGCTAATTGTCAGCAGCTCAGTTCTGAGGCAACGTCTCTTTGACAGAGTGTCAGCACCAAGGCAGACCCTCACTGTAATGGTGTCAGAATTAAAAGATTGTCATTTAGAGGGTCTAAGAAGTGGTGTTTCAGATCAGTCAGAGGGTCTATACTGAGGCATTTCAGATCAGTCAGAGGGTGCCTCATTTTAATGCAGTAAGACTTGACAGAATGCCTCATTGTCAGAGGGTCAGAACCAAGTCAGTGCCTCATTATCAGACACAGTCCAAAGAGACGGCCTTGATGTCAGTAGCTCTGTTATAAGGTGATACCTCATTGAAGGATCATTCTTGAGTGTGTGCCGCATTGTTCGTGGGTCAGTACGGAAGGAGTGCCTCAAAACTGGGGAGAGCCGCGTAATTAGAGATTTGGTGCTGAGGTCAGTGCCTCATTGTTACAGGGTTAGTTCTGAGGCAGGCTCACATTGCTAGAGGGTTAGTTCTGAGTGAGTATATTAGTTGCACACAGTAAATACTGAGTCAGTACCTCAATGCATTGGGTTCAGAGTTGATGGAGTACAGCATGATCAGAAGTTCAGTCCTGAACGATTGCAGCTCTGTCAGAGGGTCAGAACTGAGGGGGCAGTGCTTTACTGTCAGCGGATCAGTTCTGACACAGTACCTCATTGCTGGAGGGTCAGATCTGAATGAGTACCACATTGTCAGAAGGTCAGTACTCAGTCAGTGCCTCAAACAGAGAGTACCCATGCAAATAAACAGTAAATTAAATCTTAAAACACAGAGGATCCCGCAAACAAACCCTAAAACAGAGAGCCTCCTGGAAATAAACTCAAAAACACAGAATGCTCTGCAAATAAACTCAAAAACGCAGATGGCACGGTAAATAAGACACAGAGCTCATTGTTTAAAAAAAACCCTGAAACAAAGATCCAACTGAAATAAAACCATGAAATGAAGATCCTCCTGTAAATAAATGCTAAAACCCAGAGCTCACTGGAAATAAATCCGAAACTACACTGCTCACTGTAAATAAACCCTAAAGCAGAGAGCCTTCTGTAAATAAACCTTAGAATACAGCCTTTCTATGTAAACCTTAAATCACAGAGCTCTTTGTAAATAACCCTAAAACACAGGCCTCATTGTAAATAAACTCTAAAACAGAGACCCCCCCACCCCGCCAGTGTAGAAGCACTGCAACACAGAGCCCCCTGCAAATAAGCCAGAAAGCACAGATCTACCCTGTAAATTAAGTCAAAAACATACAGGACACTGAAAAACACAGAGCCCCCTACAATTGTACACTCAAATACTCAGACCCCTTTAAAAAGAACTCTAACACACATCCTCCAGGAAGGAGAGAGGAAAAGACAGGGCTGATTAAAGCCGAAAACAGAGCGCACCTCTTCATGCACCCGAATACTGAGCCGAACTGCAAACTATCTGTAAGGCAGGGGCCTTCACAAATAAACCCTAAAAGACAGGGCTCGCGATAAATAAAGAGCGCCCTGTAAATAAACCCTAAAACACTGAGTAAAAACCCAAAAAAACTGCGGATGTTGCAAATCAGAAAACAAATACAAATTTGCTGCAAAAGCTCAGCAGGTCTGGCAGCATTTGGCAGTTGAACAACAGAGCTAACCGGTTCCGGTTCGGTGACCCTTCCACAGAACCTCTCTCAGTTCTGCTGGGCTTTTCCAGAAACTTTGTTTTTGTTCCTGATTTGCAGCATCCGTAGTTATTTCAGTTTTCAATTCACCAGGCAGTCAGTAACATCAAATGGTTGTGTATCACACATTTACCAGTCAGACTCAAACACGCCAAACTCGTTCGCTCACGTGGTCTGAGAGAACAAGGTGTTGAGCCGGATGAACACAGCAGGCCCAGCAGCAGGAAGGCTGACGGTTCGGGCCTAGACCCTTCTTCAGAAAAGTGGTCACTTGTTAATCTTGTAACCTTTGCCCCTGAATATCCTGTGGTCTGCCCTGTTTACTCATATCGGTTAGCACTTAACAAGGCTTCCGGAGGCTGGCTGGTGTGTCTTTAGTGATACAGGGCCAATCGCCTTCAAATATCCTTTTGTGTGGTTTTTCTGTGACATTATATCATAAGCCTCTTTACTGTTGCACTGAAGGTCCTCTTTACCGAAGTACCCACAGCGCTCCATGTGACCACTATCGCGCTCTCATTCATTCATAACTTTACTGACCACTCACTCGGGTCCTCTGTTTACTGTTACGCATTTCATTCATTCATTCATAAAATTGCGATCTTGCCATACTTTTCACTAATAAAGGGAGACTATAAATTAAAATGTTCCTTCCACGCATTACTGCCTTTTCACAGTTTGAACTCGTGTTGCTGACAGTGTCCAAACCTGTGTCTACATCAGAGTCAATCCCTGACTATGTTAATTTTCTAATCTATTCAGAACAATATCTTCCCATCCATCGTGTCACCCGAAACTATGAATAGTTATAATATTAATCAGCCCTCAACAAACGTCTCCCAGGACTTGAATAGCTGGCGGGACATCAAACAAGTTTCTGCTTTACCACGTCTCTGTTAGATACATATTGACTAGGGCCCGCGAACACTTTCAGAAAGTTCCCACTCTCTCGCAAAACAGCTCTTCCGTGAAATTGAGCGAGAAGAATGAGAAGGTCGGCAATAGTGAAATCTCAAGTCCCGGCCGCGGTAATCAGGCCACTGACCTTTCTGCTGTCATCAACTGATTGTCAGCCCAATCAAATCACATCGGGTTGATAATCTTTCTGGTGTCGTCTAATTTTAAAAAAATAAAAAAGGATCCACACCAGTCATTGCCCTATTTCAAATACCTCAGTCCTGTCCCTGTAATAGCCCTCAGTCCTGACCCGATTGGCAGTCAGACAACACTGCTGCACGTCTACGGTACTGACCCTCTGACCATGAGGTACTCTCACAATGAGATGTTATTGTATAACATCCCATTGATTTCTATACTTCTACAAATTAAAGTCTTTTATCTGCCTACGCACAGGGATGCAGACACTGTCTTAAGCTTCCTGACTGAATACAATTAGAATTAAACTGTGTCAAATAGGGTTCGGTGGGGAACATTTGTCAAGGTGTGAAACTTCTAAAGCATGCAATTTCTGTCGCTGACAAAGGGGCCAGGGCACTGAGTTTGTGATTTCAAGTTGCCAGTGTGTCTGGCTAGAACAATCTGTCCGGATAACAACTTGAAATCGCCTCATGCCATCAGCAGCCACTTCAAGAGCAATCGATACTATATCCTGTGAAAATGGGAACTGCAGATGCTGGAGAATCCAAGATAATAAAATGCGAGGCTGGACGAACACAGCAAGTCCAGCAGCATCCTGAGATGTGCTGTGTTCATCCAGCCTCACATTTTATTATCTTCGGGACTATATCCTGGTCTTTTATGTTCTTGATATAATAATTGTTTGGTATCCTGTCTTTGTCTGTTGTAGTAATTATTTTATGTATCATGTCATTGTAAAATGTGTAATTATTTTATGTACCATGTATTTGGTAAAGTATGAAGAGCGGGGACTGTCCGCTGCTCGGGGAGAATTACCTGCGAGACTCTGCGCTCTGGGCCGGGTTAAGTACCGTGATTCTCCACAGCTTGTACTTGCTTGGTAATAAAAGGATTCGTGTTTTTCTAAACAGGTCAGTGTCTTGTTATTGCAACAAATCCGTGAGGGTCTCCGAAAACGAACATGACAACAGTACTGATTCTCTGACAGTGAGGTACTCCATCAGTACTGACCCTCTGACAGTGAGGTACTCCCTCAGTACTGACCCTCTGACAGTAAGGTACTCCCTCAGTACTGACCCTCTGACAGTGAGGTACTCCCTCAGTACTGACCCTCTGACAGTGAGGTACTCCCTCAGTACTGATTCTCTGACAGTGAGGTACTCCCTCAATGCTGACCATCTGACAGTGAGATACTCCCACAGGACTGATTCTCTGACAGTGAGGTACTCCATCAGTACTGACCCTCTGACAATGAAGTGCTCCCTCAGTACTGACCCTCTGACAGTGAGGTACTCCCTCAGTACTGACCCTCTGACAGTGAGGTTCTCCCTCAATGCTGACCCTCTGACAGTGAGGTTCTCCCTCAGTAGTGACCCTCTGACAGTGAGGTTGTCCCTCAGTACTGATTCTCTGACAGTGAGGCACTGCCTCGGTACTGACCCTCTGACAGTGAGGTACTCCCTCAGTACTGATTGTCTGACAGTGAGGAACTCCCTCAATGCTGACCCTCTGACAGTGAGGTACTCCCACAGTACTGATTCTCTGACAGTGAGGTACTCCCTCAGTAGTGACCCTCTGACAGTGAGATACTCCCACAGTACTGATTCTCTGACAGTGAGGTACTGCCTCGGTACTGACCCTCTGACAGTGAGGTACTCCCTCAGTACTGATTGTCTGACAGTGAGGAACTCCCTCAATGCTGACCCTCTGACAGTGAGGTACTCCCACAGTACTGATTCTCTGACAGTGAGGTACTCCCTCAGTACTGACCCTCTGACAGTGAGGTACTCCCTCGGTACTGACCCTCTGACAGTGAGGTACTCCCACAGTACTGATTCTCTGACAGTGAGGTACTCCCTCAGTAGTGACCCTCTGACAGTGAGGTACTCCCACAGGACTGATTCTCTGACAGTGAGGTTCTCGCTCAGTACTGACCCTCTGACAGTGAGGTACTCCCTCAGTACTGATTCTCTGACAGTGAGGTACTCCCTCAGTACTGACCATCTGACAGTGAGGTACTCCCTCAGTACTGATTCTCTGACAGTGAGGTACCCCCTCAGTACTGACCCTCTGACAGTGAGGTGCTCTCTCACTCCAGTACTCTCACAGTGCTGCAATAACCATCATCCAATGGTACTCCCTCAAATCTGACTCTTTGACAAAGAGGCCCTGCCTCAGAACTGACTTGCTGACTGAGGTACTAACTCAATCCGACTAATTCGCAGTGCTGCAGTGGGAGCTGTGTTTTTTCATGTTGATTTACAGTGGGCCTTCTGTTTTAGGCTTTATTAACTGGAGGTCCTGTGTTTTGGGGTTTGTTTACAGTCGCCTCTGCAAGTTTATTTGCAGGAGGCTTAGTTTAAGGGAGGATTTGCAGGGGGCACTGTGTTTCAGGATTTATTTACTTGGAGCTCTATGTTTTACACTTTATTCACAGGGACTCTGGCTTTTATGGTTTCTTTTACATTTTATTTCCTGAATGACCCTTCTTAGGATTTATTTAAAGGGGTGTCTGTGCTTGAGAGCATATTTACAGGGTTAACAAGGTGTAGAGCTGGATAAACACAGCAGGCCAAGCAGCAGCAAATGAGCAGGAAGTCTGGCGTTTTGGGCGAGACCCTTCTTCAGAAATGGTAGGGGGAGGGGGATCTGAAATAAATAGGGAGGGAGGGAGGCAGACAGAAAATGGATAGAGGAGAAGATCGGTGGAGAGGAGACAGACAAGCCAAAGAGGCAGGGATGGAGCCAGTAAAGGTGAATGTAGGTGGGAGTTAGGGAGGAGATAGGTCAGTCCAGGGAGGATGGACAGGCCAAGGGGGCAGGATGAGGTTAGTAGGTAGGAGATGGGGCTGGGTTTTGAGGTGGGAGGAATGACAGGTTAGGGACCCTGTACCCCAATGGTGTCAATGTGGACTTGACAAACTTCAAAATCTCCCCTCCCCTGACCGCATTCCAAAACCAGCCCAGCTGGTCCCTGCCTCCCTCACCTGTCCTTCCTCCCACCTATCCCGTCCTCCCACTTAATTTCTCCTCTATCCGTCTTCTATCGGCCTCTCCTCTCTCCCTATTTATTTCACAACCCCCTTCCCCTCCCCCATTTCTGAAGAAGGGTCTCGGCCCGAAACGTCAGCTTTCCTGCTCCTCTGGTGCTGCTTTTCCTGCTGCGTTCATCCATCTCTTCACCTTGTGACCACAGTCACAATGATCTTTAATTGTAAACTAATCTGTAATATTATGTGATCTGTTAAGGTTACAATGGTTCCCGTGCCTCCTATCGAATACACAGATGCTCTCCCTCAGCTCTGTCTCTGGGAATGCAAAGCTGCTTTCTTCCACGCTACCCTCAGAGATAACACCAGCTTTCAACCTAAGCCTAGCCTCAGCCCTAATGTTCACACTTGCATAAACATGAAACCTAGCCTCAGCCCTAAATCTTATTTACTGGGGGCTCTGCGTTTATGGTTATGTACTTTATGTACTTGAGCTCTGTGCTTTAGGTTTCATCTAATGTGGGTTCTGTGTTTAATAAGAACCAAAAGAACTGTGGATGCTGTAAATCAGGAACAAAAACAAAGTTGCAGGAAAAGCTCAGCAGGTCTGGCAGCATCTGTGGAGGAGAAAAACGAGTTCACTTTTCAGGTCCAGCAACCCTTCCTCAGAATGGAAGGGGACCCAGGCTCGAAAAGTTAACTCATTTTTCTCCTCCACAGATGCTGTCAGACCTGCTGAGCTTTTCCAGCAACTTTGTTTCTGTGCTTAATAGTTTATTTACAGAAGGTTCTGTGTTCTAGGTTTTATTTACAGGAGGTTCTGTGTTTTCAGGCTTTTTACAAGGGACTCTGTGTTTTAGGAAAATTTACGAGCGGCTCTTTGTTCTGAGTTTCTTTTTGACAGTGATCTCCGTGTTTTAGGGAATATTTACAGTGAGCTCTGATTTAGAGCTTGTTTACAGAGGGCACTGTGTTTTAGGGTTTATTTACAGCTAGCTTTGTGTTAGGGTTTATTTACAGGGAGCTCTCTGATTGAGGGTTTGTCGGTTGTGAGATCTGTGTTTAGGGTTTATTTACAGTGAGATCTGTGTTTTTAGAGTTTATTCACAGGGTTTTCTGTATTTCATGGTTTATTTACAGAGTTTTCTGTGTCTTTGGGTTTGTTTACAGTGATCTGTGTTTTAGGGTTTATTTAGAGTGAACTCAGCATTACAGGGCTTATCTTCAGGGCCCTCTCTTTTTTGGGCTGATTTACACGGTACTCTGTGATTTAGGGCATATTTACCGGAAACTCTGTGTTTTAGGGTGTACATAGATATTAGAGGGCCAGTATGGAGGGAGTGCCAGGCATCAGCCCTCACCCTAACCTCAGCCCAAACCCTAACCTTCGCCATCGGCCTAACCCTAACCAGAACAGGAAAGAGCCTAAGGGACCAAATTGTGGGTACGCACCCTTAAATGGAAGGAGAGGGGCACCTTCTTCCCCCTCTCCCCCAACCCGACCTACACCCCCACTCCCACAACCACACCCTATCCCATCCCCCATCCCAAAACCCTATTCACACTCCCCCTCTACTTTTTATTCTAAACAGGAATCCAAAATTAGCGGTGTGCACCCATAATCCCTATTTCTGGGGGCGCGGGGGTGCTAGATAACCCCCAGATTAAGGTTGCGCCAAAATAAATGCAGACTCTGGCACCCTCTCGCCGTGCCCCCCCCCCCCCACCCCGCAACCTGACCTTTATGATAAGGGGGTGGGTGCCTTCCGCCTTTAAAGGGTTGGTTTGTAGGGAGGGCGGGGATAGGGAACTGATGCTGCCTTTCGGGGACCGAGCCGGCAGATCGCAGCAAAGATGAGCACCACCACGGGCGGGCCGCCAGGGGGCTGCAGTCACAAGAAACATCGCATGGGCCCAAGCTATGCCTGCCTTTTTGTAGGTTGCATGGAACAGTCCCTCTTCCGTAGTTACACTGGCCCGAAACCCACCTCTTCCTCAATAACATTAACGACTGTATCGGCGCCGCCTCGTGCTCCCACCAGGAGCTTGAACAGTTCATCCACTTCACCAACACCTTCCACTCCAACCATAAGTTCACCTGGACTATTTCTGATACCTGTTCACCTGGACTATTTCTAATACCTGTCTCACCTTCCTGGACCTCTCTGTTTCCATCTCCGGCAACCACCTAGAAACTGATATCTATTTCACCGACTCCCACAGCTACCTAGAATACATCTCCTCCCACCCACCTTCCTGCAAAAAAAAATCCCCTGTTCTCAATTCCTTCACCTCCGCCACACCTGCTCCCAGGATGAGGCATTCCACTCCAATACATCTCAGGTTTCCTCATATTTCAAGGACCGCAAATCCTCCCCCCGACCCCCACAGTGGTCGAGAACGCCCTTGACCACGTCTCCCACATTTCCCGTAATTCGTGCCCCCTCTCCGCAATAACAACCAAAACACAATCCACCTCATCCTCACGTACCACGCCACCAACCTCTGGATCTAATGTATCATCCTCCAACCATCATCTGCAATCCGACTCCACCAAAGACATATCTCCCTCCCCACCCTTATCTGCTTTCTGTAGGGACCACTGTCTCTGTGACTGCCTTGTCTGCTCCGCACTCCCTTCCAGCCCCAATACACCTGGCACATTTTTCCCTGCAACTGCAAGAAGTGTTACACCTGCCCCTACACCACTCCCCTCACTCCCCATCCCAGGCCCTAAGAACACTTTCCACCTCAAGCAGATGTTCACTTGCACATCTGCCAATGTGGTATACTGCATCCACTGCTCGCATTGTGGCATCCTCTACATTGGAGAAACCAAGTGGAGGCTTGGGGACCGCTTTGCAGAATACCTACACTTTCTTCGCACTGAACAACTGCGCCTCCCAGTCGCGAACTGTTTCAACACCCCCTCCCATTCCTCAGACGACATGTCCATCTTGAGCCTCCTGCAGTGCCACAATGATGTCACCCGAAGGTTGCAGGAACAGCATCTCATATTCCGCTTGGGAAACCTGTGGCCCAATGGTGTCAATGTGGGCTTCATAAGCTTCAAAATCTCTCCTCCCCCACCGCATCCCAAAACCAGCCCAGCTCGCCCTTGCCTCCCTACCCTTGTCCTTCCTCCTCCCTCAAGCCCCAACCTCCGTCTCCTACCTACTAACCTCATTCCGCTCCCTTGACCTGTCCATCCTCCCTGGACTGACCCAGCTCCTTCCTACATCCCCATCTACACTCACCTTTACTGGCTCCATCCCCACCTCTTTGACCTGTCTGTCTCCTCTCCACCTACCTTCTCCTCTGTGTATCTTCTATCCGTCTCCCCCTCTCTCTCTCGTTATCTCAGAACCTCCTTCCCCTTCCCAATTTCTGAAGAAGCATCTAGGCCTGAAACATCAATCTTCCTGCTCCTCTGATGCTTGATCTGCTGTGTTCATCCACCTCTACACCTTGTTATCTCAGATTCTCCAGCATCTGCTGTTCCTACTATCTCTGCTAATGCAGAAAACTTGTTTGATATCCTGCAAGCTATTCAAGTCCTGGGAGACGGTTGCTGAGGGCTGATTAATATTATGCTTCTTCAAACGATGACACGATGGTATTGTTCTGAATAGGTTAGAAAATTAACATGTACTCAGGGATAGACACTGATGTAGACACACGTTTTGCAGCTGTCAGCAAAATAAAGCCGTGAGGATTAAAACTGTGAAAGGGCTGTAAATGGGGTGGAAGGAGCATTTTAATTCAGTCTCCCTTTCATAGTGAAAGGTATGACTAGCTGGCAATTTTTTGAATGAAATGCGGTAATATTAAACAAGCTATGCTAGTAAGAGGTCAGTAAAGTTATGAATGAATGAGAGCGCTAATATGTAGTGCTTGTGGGTACATTGGTAAAGAGGACCTTTTGTACAACAGTATAGTAAAGAGGCTTGCACCAGTAATTATTTACCAAAATTCACTGGAATCTGGGCTGGTTCCCGCAGATTGTAAACTTCCTTTTTAAACACTGGTGTCACATTGGCTGTTTTCCAAAAAGCACATAACTATCGGCCAGTTGGCTTAATTTTGGTTGTTGGGAGAATGCGTGAATCCATCATTAAGGAAAATAATAGCAAGACAACTGGATATAAATTGTCTCATTGGGAACAGCCAGCATGGGTTCATGAAGGGGAGGTCATGTTTAATTAATTTGGTGGAATTCTTTGAGGACATACTTGCATGGTGGACAATGGGGAACCTGTGGATATCATGTATCTGGATTTCAAGAAGGCATTTGACTAGATGCCAAGGCTGCGACATGAGATAAAGTTGCATGACATGACAGGTAATGTATTGGCATGGACAGAGGATTGATTGACTAGCAGAAAACAAAGAGTAGGGGTAAATGGGTGTTTATCTGGTTGGCAGTCAGTGGCTCGTAGTGTGTCTCAGGGATCAGTGTTGGGACTGCAATTGTTTACAATTGATACAGATGATTTATAGTCGGGGATGAAGTGTGGTGTGTCAACATTGGCAGATGACACTAAGATGAGCGGTAGAGCAAAGTGTGCAGAAGAACTGAAGGCCTGCAGATGGTTATACAGTCTAAGTGAGTGGGCAATGGTCTGGCAGATGGAGTTCAATGTCAATAAATGTGAGGTCATCCATTTTGATAGGAATAACAACAAAGTAAGCTATGGTTCAAATGGTAGAAAAATTGCAGCATGTTACTGTGCAAAGTGACTTGGGTGTCGTTGTGCAGGAATCGCTAAAAGTAACATTGCAGCAGGTAATTATAAAGGCAAATAGAATTTTGTCTGTCATTGCGAGAAGGATGGAGTTTAAAAACAGGGAGGCTATGCTGCAGCTGTATCGGGTCCTGATGAAGCTCCACCTGGACTACTGTGTGCAGTTTTGGTCTCCTGAATTGAGAAGGGATATACTCTCACTGGAGGGGGCACAGAGGAGACTGACTTGGTTGATTCTAGACTTGAGAGGGTTGGAATATGAGGAGAGACTGAGTTGGCTGGGATGATACTCATTGGAATTCAGAAGAATGAGGGGAGAGTTTGTAGAAACATACAAGATTATGAAGGGAATAGATAAGGTGGAGACAGGGAGGTTGTTTCCACTGGCAGGTGAAACGAGGAGGAGGCGGGTATAGCTCAAAATAAAAGGAAGCAGATGTCAGACTGAGGACAGGAGGAACTTCTTCACCCAAAGGGTTGTGAATCTGTGGAATACCCTGCCCAGTGAAGCAGTTGAAACTACCTCGCTGAATGTGTTTAAGGCAAGACCAGATCACGTTATGAACATGAAAGGAATTTAGGTTTATGGTGAGCGAGTGGGTGAGCGGAGCTGAGTCTCAAAAAGATCAGCCAGGATCTTATTGAACAGCGGGGCAGTCTCGAGGGGCCGGATGGCCTACTCCTGCTTAGTTCTGATGTTTTTCTATTATAATGTTATAGAGCCTCACAGAAAAAGGATATTTTGAAGCAATTGACCCTACATGACTGAAGACGCGCCAGCCAGAGGTTCAGAGGAAGGATCACCTGACCCAAAACGTTAACTCTTTCTTTTCCCTCACAGATGCTGTCAGACTTGCTGAGCTTTTCCAGCAACTTTGGATATTTTCCCTGATTTGCAGCATCCGCAGTTCTTCCGGTTTTTACTGTGTGTTTTGGTATTTATTTACAAGGGGCTCTTTACTTACAGCCAGCTCTGTCTTTTTGGGTTTATTTGTAAGGGGCCCTGTTTTATGGATAATATACAGGCCGGCTCGATGTTGGGGTGTATTGACAGGTGCTCTGTGCCTTCGGCTTTGTTTAGAAGGAGCCCGGTATTTCACCTTTTACTTCCTGGGGGATATGTGTTCGTGTTCGTTTAAAGGGGTCTCTGTATTTAAGCGTATAATTACAGGGGGTGAAGTTGATATTGTGGAAGTTTGTTTAAACAGGACTCTGTGTTTTAGGGGTTATTTACAGTGAAGCCCGCTTTTTACGGATGATAGACAGGTGTTTGAGGGCCTCTGTGCAGGCGGCTCCGTGTGTGAGGGCGAGGAGTGCGGCTGAAGCTTGGTTTAGTTTGGGCCCGAGGCTGTGGTGAGTGTCGGATTGGGCTAGCGTGAGGGCTGAGCTTTTCCAGCAATTTTGTTTTTGTTCCTGATTTTACTGTATCCACAGTTCCTTTTAGTTTTTCCTTTTTTTTAGTGTTTATCTACAGGGGGCTCTGAATGTCAGGGTTTATACACTGGGGTTCCTGTGTTTTGGGCTTTATTTCACGGGTGCTGTTTGTTTCAGGAGGCTCTATTCTTGAGTGTTCATTTACAGGGCCATCTGTGTTTGGGGTTAATTCACTGTGAGCTTCGTGTTTTAGGGGTAATTTCGTGGGTTCTGTGTGTTCGGACTTAGATACGGGGGCTCTGTTTTCGGGTTTAGTTAAAGGGGCCTTTTTTTTAAGGAGTTATTTACAGGGCGCTCTATGTTTTAGGGTTGGACATCAGCGACCATCTCACAATGATCACTCCCACAGATCTGACCCGCCGACAGTCCTGCAATCTGTTAGTCCTGAGCATCTCATCATGTAGCACTCCCATCAATTCTGACCCTCTGATAAAGAGGCACTTTCTCAGACCAACACAGTGACAATGCCACAATTCCTCACGACTGACAAAGTACTAACTTCTGACAGAGGTAATTCCTCAGTATTGAGCCTCCAATAGAAATGCAATACTTCCGTACTGACCTTCTGAATGTGTTGCTCACCATTAATTCTGAACCCGTTCCAATGAAGCTCCTCCTCTGTGTTCAGTCTCTCATAATAATGCACTCTGGCTGTTCTGATCCTCTGACAATGCTGCAATTATGTATGAATTATTATCTTGTATTATCAGTACAGGACTCCCTCAATGCTTCCTCCATTACACTGAGGTCTATCGTTTACATAGGCTCCAACAAACCTGCTCTTATTTAACGGGCCAGGCATTGCTTCACTTGAACAGATTTTGTCAAGTCCTGCTGATGTTTCTGGCAGGACTTTTTCTGACACCTCAGAATTGACCCCTGACAATGTTGCACTCCCCCCTCACTTATGACCGCACCTGAGCTGCAATACCTCGGGGCTAACCTCCTAATTATGTAGCACCCATGAATTCTAAGCCCCTAAAATGAGATACTGCCTCAGTATTGACCCTCTGTTACTAATGCACTAAGTCAGAACAACCCTCCAGCAATGTGACCCTGCCTCAGAACTGACACTGAGAATGAGGCACTCCTTCAGCACTGCATCTTTAATCATACATTACATTGAGACATTCCTTGTGTACAATCAGGCATTCCCTCAGTACTGACAGTCTGACGATTGTGCACTCCCTCGGTACTGGACCTCTGATAATGAGGCACTCCCGTAGTACTGACCTCTCATAGACCTGGAACACCTCAGCCCTTATGCTCTGACAGTGTTTCAATACCTCAGTGCTGATCTCCTGACAATGAGGAGCTCCATCAGATTTGACCACCTGACAGAACTGCAATACCTTAGTATTGCCCCTGTAATCAAGTGGCACTCCCTCAATTCTGACCCGATCACAATGAGGCTCTGCCTCTACGCAGTGCCTGAAAATGATGAAATCGCTCAGTGCGGACCCTGTGACAATCAGGCCCTCTCTCATTCTGACCATCTCACAATGCTGCAATACATCATTACTGATTGTGTAATGTGTGGGTCTCTCGCAATTCGAACCCATTTTTCATGAGGCACTGCGTCAGTTTTGACGCTGTGACAATAAAACAGCCCCACAGTTCTGATACGCTGACAGTGATTCAATACCTCCGTACTGACCCTCTGACAACGAGTCAGTGCCTCAGAACTGCCCCCCTGACAATAAGGGAAACCGTCATACTGACCCACTGCTTCTGAGGCCCTCCCTCCACACTGACCTCCCAGTGCAAAACTATTTCAGTACTGGCCCTTGAAATGTGAGCAACTTCCTTAATTCTGTCCCCCTTAAATGGCAGCACTCCCTCAGCATTGACCCTTTGACAATAACGCACTCCCACATTTCTGACCCTGAGACAATGAGGCACTCCCTCACCCCTGATGCTCAGACAGCGCTTCAATACCTCAGTACTGATACTCTGGCAATGAGGCACTCTGTCAGGACTGACCCCAGGATAGAACTGTAATATGTCACAACTGACTTGATAATTGTTTAGCAGCCTCTCAGTCTGTCCCCACTACAATGAGGCACTGGATCAGTATGGATCGCCTCTGACAAATGCGCTCCATCAGAACGAAACCTCTCACAAAGAGGGACTGCCTCAAGACAATGCTGTGATTGAGTCAATCTCTTAGCCCTGAATCTCTGATCATGTGGCTCTGTCTCAGTTCTGTCACCATTACCTTGAGACTTACCCTCCGTAATGTTCCTCTAACAATGAGGCACTTCCTCAACACTGACCATCCAGCATGGAGTCACTGCCTCAGCACTGACCACTTGACAACGAGACACTGGTTAAGAACTGACCTGCTCACAGAGCTGCAATACCTCAGTACTGACCCTCTCATCGAGGGACACTATCTGAATTCTGACATCTGCATAATGAGGCACTGCCTCAGCGTTCACCCTCTGACAAACTCCTGAGGACCCCCTGTAAAGACTGACAGTCTCCCTGGACGTCCTATAAATACTGACAGTCTGTCCTGGACCCACAATGAACACTGACACACTCCCCAGGGAATCTTTGTAAATACCCACAAACACACACACACAGGGACACCCTGTAAATATTGACACACACACACACAACCTGTGACACCCTGTAAATATTGACACACGACCTGGTAATCCCCTGTCAAGACCAACAGAGTCCCCGGGGACACACTGTGAATATTGACACATCTGTGTGACCCCCTGGAAATACTGACAAAGCCCCTGAAATCACCTGTAAAACTGACACACTCCGTGGGACCCCCTGGAAATATTGACACAGTCCCAGCAAATCCTGAAAATACTGACAGTCCCTGGGACCCTCTGCAAAGACTGACGCATTTCCCGCGGCCCCCTTTAAATACTGAAAAATTCCCGCGATCTACAGGGGTTCAGGGACTGTGTCAGTATTGACAGGGGCTCTTGACACCAAGAGTGTCAGTATTTACAGGGTGTTCCGGGGAATTTGTAATTATTTACAGGTGCTCCCGGGAGTGTGTCAGTAGTTGCAGGCGGTCCCATGGAGGGTCAGTATTTACAGGGCGTCTCAGGGATTGTGTCAGGATTGACAGGGAGACTTGGGGAGAGCGTCAGTAGTTACAGGGGGGCCCGTGGACTTTGTTTTTTCAGCGGGTGTTAGGGAGAGCTACAGTATTTCAAGGTGGTCCCAGGGAGTGTGCCAGTGTTTACAGGGATTCCAGGGGAGTGTGTCAGTATGCACCGAGCCCCTATAAATTCTGACACGCTCCGCAGGACTCCCTGTAAATACTGACATAGTACCTGAGAATCCCTGAAAATGCCACCACACTCCCAGGGACCCTCTGTAAACGCTGACACATTTCCCAGGCCTCGCTTTATACACTGAAAAATTCCCTCGGCCTCCTCTGTATACTGACACACATCCCCGGACCCTTGTACGTACAGACACACTCTACACAACTAACCACAAATACTGGGATATCCCGTAAATACCGACACACACCTCACGACACACTGTAACTCCTGTCACATTCCCTGGAATCCGCCGAAAATACTGAGAAACTCCCTGGGGCTGCATGTAAATACGGACACATTTCCCAGGGACCCCTCTAAACACGAACACATTCCCTGGGACTTCACCTAAACACTGACACATTCCACCGAACCCCCGTAAACACTGATAAACTCCCAGGACCCCCTGGAAATAATTACACATTCCCCATTCCCCCTGTAAATACCGATACACAGCCCGGAACTCCCGTAAACACTGACACACTCGACCCCCGGATACCGATACTCTCCCTGGGACACCCTGCAAATACTGATGCAATCACCGGGACCCCTGTAAATTCTGTCACACTCCTCGGGAAGCCCTCTAAATACTGACATATTCCCTAGACACCCTTTAAATACTGGCAAAGTCCCAGAGAACCCCTGAAAATACTGCCACACTCACCAGGACCCTTTGTAAATACTGATATATTCCCCGGGACCAGCTGCAAATATTGACACATTCCCTGTCCCCGCTTTTAGTACTGAGAAACTCCCTGGGACTCCCTGTATATAATGACACATTTCCCAGGGTCCCCTCTAAACACTGATACATTCCCCAGGAGCTCCTCGAAATACGGACACACAGCCCCAGATCCCTGTACAGACAAACTCCCTGCGACCCACTGTAAATCTTGACATACTCCCTGAGACCCCCAGGAAATACCGACACACCACCCCTCCCGGGACCCCCTGGAAATACCAAAACACTGTAGGGATTCTCTGATTCTATTCTATGATGCCCTTGTCCTGTGAATGAATGAATAAATAAAGAAACCTGGTGAAGCCGCCAAACAGCATAGCCAGCAAGTGATAGACACAGCAAAGTGACCCCACCATCAATGGAGCAAATCTGAGCTCTGCAGTCCTGCCACATCTTGTCATTTACTGTGGTGCACAATTAAACAACTGATTGGACGTGAAGACTCTACACATATCCCCATCCTCAATGATGGAAGAGCCCAGCACATCAGTGCAAAAGATAAGGCTGAAGTATTCATAGCAATCTTCAGCCAGAAGGGCCAAGTGGATGATTCATCTCGGACTCCGCCAGCATCACAGATACCGGTCTTCAGTAAATTCAATTCACCCCACGTGATGTCAGGAAACACTTGGCGACACTGCATACTGCAAAGGTCACAGGCCCTGACAATATTCTGGCAATAATACTGAAGACTTGTGCTCCAGAACGTGCCGCTCCCCGTGCCAAGCTGTTGCAGTGCAGTTTCAACACTGGTATCTACCCGACAATGTGGAAAATTGCCCAAGTATGTGCTGTATTGCAAACATAGGACAAATCCAACCTGGCCATATACTGCCCCATCAGGCTGTACTCAATCATCAGGAAAGTGATAGAAGGTGTCAGTAACATTGTTATCAGGCAGCACCTGCTCAGCGACGGCCAGTTTGGGTTACGTCAGGGCAGCTCAGCTCCTGACCTCATTGCAGCCTTGGTTCAAACATGGACAATACAGCTGCATTCCAGAGAGGAAGTGAGAGCTCCAGCCCTTTACAACAAGACTACATTTGACCAAGTGTGGCATCAAGAAGCCCGAGCAAAACTGGACTCAATGGGTATAAGGGGACAAATTCTCCACTTGCTGGAGTCATACCTGGCACGCAGGAAAATGAATGATCTTATTGGAGGTCAGATATCTTAGCTCCAGGGGATCCCTGCAGGAGTTTCTCGTGGCAGTGTCCGAGATATAACCATCTTCAGCTGCTTCATCAATGAACTTGCGTTCATCATAAGGCCAGAAGTTGGGATGTTCCTGATGATTGCACAATGTTCAGCATCATTCATGATTCCTCAGATCCTAAAGCAGTCCTTGTCCAAATGCAACTAGATCTGGGCAATACCCAGGCTTGGTCAGACAAGTGGAAGTTACATTCACACCACAGAAATACCAGGCAATAACCGTCACCAACAAGAGACAACCACCCCTTGACAAACAATTTTGTTACATTCACTGCGTCCCACACTGTCACCGTCATGGGGGTGAGCTTTGAACAAAAACTGAACCAGACGCACCACAGAAACACAGTGACTACAAGAGCAGGTCAGAGGTGAGGAATGCTGCGGCGACTAACCCACCTCCTGATTCCGCAGAACGTGTCCACTGTCGACAAGGCATAAGTCAGGACTGTGATGGAACGCTCCCCATTTACCAGGATGGCTGCATCTGGAACAACATGCAAGAAGCTTGACTCCATCCAGGACAAAGCAGCCCGGTTCATTGACACGATATCGACAATCATCCACTCCCTCCACCACCAATGATGAGTGGCCTCAGCAGCACTGTGTACGATCTACAAGATGCACGGCAGAAATTCGCCAAAGCTCCTCATGCAGTACCTTCCAAACCCATGACAGCTTCCATTTCGAAGGACAAGGGCATCAAGGAACACCTCCTTCAATCCCACTCCAAGCCACTCGTGATTCTGATTTAGAAATATATCCGGAATCCTTCACTGCGACTGTTCAAAAGATGGGAATTCCCTCCCTCATGGCACTGTGGGGGCAACCCACAGCAGGCGAACTGCAGCGGTTCGAGAAGGCAGCTCACCACCAACATCTCCAGGGCAATTCGGGATGGAAAATAAATGCTGGACCAGTCAGTGACACACACATCCAACAAATAATTGAAGAAACAAACTCTTATTAATTAGTGATTTTTCACAGTCTCACAGCCAGCCATGTCTCATATACACACATATTAGTGACAATGTGGTGACCGTAACCAGACCCACAGTGAGCCTGGGCTCATCCACACTCCTCCCAGTCACATTTCTGATTTGAAAAATACACCTTTTTCACAAGAAATCTCTTTTGTCTATGTGCAATGTCACAACTGCAGTTGCGTTCTGTCCAGATGCATATCAAATAAACAAATAAAGCATTGGACTTTGGCTCCACCCAATGAACCAAAGACCTCTCATAGACATACAACAACAATATTTACATACATGTGAGACACGGGGAGGGTCCGATAACTGAATGGACCCTCATTTACCTTCAGCAGGAAAACCTCAGACAGTGGTCCTTCCCGACTGTGCCTCGGCAGCAGCAACCCCATCGTCCCAGTTATGCCCCAAGCTTTTAGTGCATCCCAGTTATGCCTCGTGGACACACCACCTGGTTACTGACAGGGAGCCTGGCAGCATCTACACGCTTCCGCGTCATGATGCGGTGACTGTAAATGGTCTCACAGTGGCCCTGGCCTCATTCGCACAACTCACAGGAAGTCCTACTTGACTGTAAACGGTCTGACAATTGCCCTCACCTCACTGACACACCTCCAGTAATTATACAGGGACACAAAACAGTCTCACACCAAGCATGGCCTTATTTACACTCCTCCCAGAAACTAAACAGTGATTGTAAACAGTATCACAGTGGGCCTGGCCTCATCTCCATGCTTCCGACTTACTATACGGTGACTGTGAACAGTCTCACAGCAAGTCTGTCCTCATCCGTGCACCTCCCAATAACTATATGCTGAAGGTAAACATTGAGCCTGGCCTCATCCACACACTCCCTGTAGCTATACGGTAACTGTAAAAGGTCTCACACTGAGCCGAGAGAGAGTAGGAACTGCTCATGCTGGAGTCTGCGAGAACGAGGTGTGGGCTGGATGAACACAGCACGACAGGCAGCATCAGAGCAGCAGGAAAGCTGATGTTTCGGGTTTCACCCACAGCCACTTCCAGGGCAGTGTACTGTGGCACAGGCCAACAAGGTGTACATAAACAATCTGACAGGATTCTCACCACCCGCCAATCTACGTTTTGTTGTTTGTTGGAAAGTTCTGATGATGACACATTGTACCAAATGACTTTGTCAGTCTGCTCTGGGACCTACACGACAGGATCCAGCCTCTCCTTTTCCCACAGGGTCTCGAGCACGCTGCGTGCTGACCACGACCTGATGGACTGGCGGTCAGAGGTTTGTTTCTTTGCAAATTTCACAACAAAGGACATATGTTATAGAACGGTCCAACTACTTGGAGCTTTCCGTGGCAGAGAGGCCAGTCCCTTCGTTCGCAACACTGGGATCAGGTCGTACCTCAGTACATAGTGACACTTGGTCTTTGCGTACTGAGAGTCTACACACAGCTTAATGCACACCAAGGTGGACATCAGGATGAGGGTGACATTGGGTACGTTCTTCCCCCACTTAGTCAGAGCTTAGTACATGGAGTTGTTGCAGACACGGTCTATCTTAGGCTTCCAGTAGGAATGGAAGATGGCTCGGATGAGGGAAACAGTGCAGTGTGGGTGATGGGCCAGAACTGTGCCATGCACAACAACGGAGAGAGTGCCTCACACCTGATGACCAGGATTTTACCCACAATGTGCACCTCCCAAGGCTTTCTGCACGCCCCAGGCTCTCTGAACTGTGTGCCCAGCACTTTTGGGTGATCTGCCCTGACGGTGAAGGGAATGAAGGATCATTCAGGCCAGATCCCAAAGAACATGGCCTCACTCTTGTCTCGATTTACCGTGGCTCCCGAGGCCAGTTTGAAAGGGTCACAGATGCTCATGAACCTGCGCACTGACACTGGGGCTGAGCAGAGATTGGTGACATCGTTATCGTACAGGGACGCTTTGACCTGCAGGCCCGCTCTACCTGGAATAATCACACTTCTCAGGCTCACATCCTTCCTGATGGACTCAGCAAAGGGCTCGATAGAGTGGGCAGCCCTGCCAGACCCTGGATCTGATGGGTAAGCTCTGTGTTTCTCATACGCAGATTGAGACTGCGCTAATGATGTCGGTGTCGATCTGTCGGGCCCAATTGCAGATTCTCTCCCCAAAGCCCATTTTATAAAGCACATCCCACATGTTGGTCTGCAATATCCTGCCAAAGGCCTTCTCTTGGTCCAGGCTGATGAGGCAGGTATCCACCCCTCTGTTCTGCCTGCCGGTGATCGTATCCCTCGGAGCACGAGGCTCTCAGAGATCGTCCTGTCCCCTGCAGCACAGGTTTGGTCAGGGTCAATCACGAATCGCAGAGCAGACCTGACCCAGTTACAAATGACTGAGACAGAATTTTGTAGGCTACATTCGCCAATTATATTGGTCGTTGCTTTCTCACTTCCTCCCTCACTCCCTTCCACTTGCAGGTCAGGGTGATGATACCATTCCTCATGGATTTGCGCATAGCACCTGACAGAAGCATACTGTCGTACAGCTCCAGCAGCCTGAAGGATGAATAGAGCTCGATACGTTTGTCTCAATCTGACATCCTGACAACACCAAGCTCCAGCAGGCCCTGGCCACTCAACTCCCAAAGAGCTGAATACAACTCGGCTGGCAAGGCATCACCTCCCAGAGTTTTTATTCTTTTCTTAGGACTCCAAGGCCTTCACCAGCTCATCCAGAGATAATGGTCGGTCCAGGCTCTCCTGCGTGGTGTTGTCGAAGACCCCCAGGATCGAGGACAGGAATGACTGGGAGTCACGGCACTGTCTGTGGGCATAGTGTCATAGGGACTGGCTTAAAAGGATTTGCTGAGCTTCAGGATGTCAGATTGAGACAAACTTATCGAGCTATGTTCATCCTTGAGGCTGCGGAGCACCTAGCTCTCCTTTAGCATCTTCAAGAAGGAACGTGAACACATCTCATCAGGTCACATGCAGCTTTCAAGGACACTGATTAGGCCTCCATTGGAGTACTGTATCTAATTCCAGTCTCCGTGCTGTCGGAAAGATGTTGTGAAACCGGAAAGGTTTCAGATAAGATTCACAAGGATGGTGACTGGGTTGGAGGGTTAAAGCTAAAGGATGAGGGTGAACAGACTGGGGCTATTTTCCCTGGAGCATCAAAGGCTGAGGGATGACCTGATAGAAATTAGGAACAGCGTGAGAGGCATGGATAGGATTTATAGACATTGCCTTTGCCCTGGGGTGGGAGAGGCCATAACTGGAGGGCATAGGTTTAAACTGAGAGAGGCAAGATCTGAAAGGGATTTAAGGTACATTAT
Organism: Stegostoma tigrinum; assembly: GCF_030684315.1. NCBI lineage: Eukaryota > Metazoa > Chordata > Chondrichthyes > Orectolobiformes > Stegostomatidae > Stegostoma > Stegostoma tigrinum. The sequence goes on from NW_026728378.1 coordinate 37,911, forward strand.
TTTCATGGAGAGGGTGGTGTATGTATGAAATGAGCTGCAAGAGAGGGGCCTGGAAGCTGGTACAATTTCAACATTGAAAAGCCATCTGAATGGGAAAATGAATAGGAAGAGTTTGGAGGGATATGGGCCACATGCTGGCAAATGGGACTACATTTATTTAGGATATCGAGTCAGCATGAACAAGTTGGACCAAACGGTCTGTTTCAGTGCTGTCTGTCTCTGACTGTTATTCTCTCTTGGTCCACAATGCAGACCCTGAACCGCAAGATTATCTTGGAGGCCTCCAAGGCAGAGAGTGAGGCTTGCTGCCTCGACACCTCCTGGGGCTCCTCCGTGACAGTGACCCAATTGTCTGTAGTAAGAGTAGGTTTTGCATGGGTTTCTGGAGTTTGAACAGTTTTGCCCAACTCTCTCTCACCTTCTGAACACTTTTCAGGACAAAGAGCTTCTTGGTATTCCCTTTGAGTGCCTCCCACCGAGTGCAAAAAGTGTGTTCATCGTTCTCCAACCTGTGTGCTCTCTTTTGAGCTTCTTCCTGATTTATCTGGGGTCAACAGTTTCACATTCAGCTTCCATGTCCCCTTGCCAGCCCGCTGGCCATCCTGTAGGTGACAGTCAGCCAGCAGGAGGCAGTAGTCAGAGAAGAACACCGGCTTGACTTCAATGTATATGATCGAGGACGTGTGGGCGCAAACAGGAAATCTATCCAATGGGTGGAAAGACCCGTCTGGCTATGACGAGGCGTTTCTACTCTATGCTCAGGCTGCAGGGGTGCTGAAGATGTTATGCAGCTTCGCAACTTTAACCGTTTCCCTCAGAAATCTGGACGTCGAGTCCAGTTCACTGTCATACCCTCCATATTGTTCATTCGTGCGGATGATGCAGCTCAAGTCTCTGGCCAGAATGACTGGCCTGGACATCACCAGCAGCAGTGGAAGCAGGACGGCCAACCCCTCACTCTTTCCCAGTGGGCTCTCCATGTTAATTACTCCGGGAAGCGTTTCTGTACGAGCCTGGCCTGATCTACACATCTCCCAGGAACTATATGGTAACTGTAAACAGTCTTAAAGTGAGCCCGAATGATTCACCCTCCTATCAGTAACTTGCCAATGATTATTACCTGTTTCACAATCAGTCCAGTCTGATCTTCTCTTCCTCTGAGTGAATCCTTTCTGTCCTCTTCCATTCAGCCTTTGAGAATACAGCCAGATTCCCCTTCCCGCTGCATTTCATTCTCCTCACTGTGTCGGTGCTGCCACAGACATCACCTGTCTCTCCATTTCCCTCTGCAATAGTTCTTGTGAAACCCATCCCCCTCCCCGCCCCACCTTCCAGCTGCAATGTTGGAAGATCACCACATTGGGCATTGCCATGAGTGCTCCAGCTCATTCATATTTCTTCACAAAACCGAAACACAACTCATCAACAAGAATAAGTGGCAGGCAAATGAGATACATCGTACATCTAAAAGCAGTTTGTTGTTCAAAAGTGGAACTAACTTGAATTTGTATGCGTATAATAGAATCAGGAAGAATAATACATATACAGCATGCAGCTCATTTCACTGAACGCATTTGTGCAAATAAATGATATCTCTGCAGTTCAACCAATTCCAACAGCATAACATTAGAGACAGAACCTTTGGAAATGATACAGAAATTTCAGATACGAATGATTTAGAGGAGTACAGATGAAGATCGGGGAAACTGAACATGGTGTATACACAAAAATCCATTTCGCAAATGGAATTCCTGATTCAGGCAATTACATCTCTCTCCCTCAGTCTCAAACGGTCTTCTTCCCATTCGATTTTCTTCCACTCTCTGGGCCACCCCCAATCAGCAGTTCCCTTTCCCTCCCCAGTTTGGCCTCATGCCTTCCTTTACAGGGGGATGTAATGTTACCCTTCTCGTACATGTTTGATTTTCGATGAACACACTGCGCTGGTTTGTGACCAGGTCGGCCAGTTTGACCTCAAAGAATATGAGTTGCCTGATTGGTCCATATTAACAGCCCAAATCAGGGAGCCCTGGCTGACAGATAAGAAGTGTGAGGGTCAGAGATGCTGACACCCTGGTAACTATCTCTGCATGAGACAGTGCTAAAGTTGAAGACAGTTCATTTGTAAATAAAAGTTGAATTGGAGATCGACACTGGCCTCAGTGTATTTAAAATACTCATTTAAAATACATCTCCAGCACTGGGTTTGAATAGTCTTGTTATCCTTTTGTTACCAAACATCTCTGTGTGCAGTGATCAGCAGGGTTATAACATGGAGATGTGGGAACAGGATTGTTTAGATTCCCTACAGTGTGGAAACAGGCCCTTTGGCCCAACAAGTGCACACCAAACCTTGGAGCATCCCACTCAGACCCACGCCCCTGAACACTATGGGCAATTTAGCATGGCCAATCCACCTACAGTGCACATCTTTGGACGGTGGGAGGAGACCGGAGCACCTGGAGGAAACCCACACAGACACAGGGACAAGGTGCAAATTCCACACAGACAGTTGCCTGAGGCTGGAATTGAACCTGTGCCCCCAGTGCTGTGAGGCTGTAGGTGTTTGTTGCGAACCGAGCGGAGGTGTTCTGCAAAGCGGTCCCCAAGCCTCTGCTTCGTTTCCTCAATGGACAGCAGGTCAGGAGTGAGGGGGCAAGTCGCTGTGAGCGGGTCAGGAGTGAGGGGGCAAGCCACTGTGAGCGGGTCAGCACGGAGGGGCAAGTCGCAATGAGCGGGTCAGGACTGCAGAGAGAAGTCGCTGTGAGCAAGTCAGGACTGCAGGGGCTAGTCACTGTGAGCGGGTGAGGATGGAGGGGGGAATTCGCTGTGAGCGGGTCAGGACGGAGGGGGCAAGTCACTGTGACGAGGTCAGAACTGGAGGGGGAATTCGCTGTGAGCATTTCACTGAGGCACTGTATCTCATTTCCCTCTGTCAGTGCATCCCATTTGTCTCAGTCACTGCATCCCCATTTCCCTCCGTCACTGCATCCCATTTCCCTCCGTCACTGCTTCCCATTTCACTCAGTCACTGCTTCCCATTTCACTCAGTCACTGCTTCCCATTTCACTCAGTCACTGCATCCATGCTGCATAGTCCATGCTATGTATAAATGTGGTATAAAATCCTTACTTGGATGTTCATTTCCTCTTGTAATAACATGTGGCATCCATGAGCATCCTTAATCACTTGCAGTTAATTGGGAAGCCTGGTACAAACACCAGATAGCATGACAGTCCTAACAGAATGCTTTTTCCAATGCTTTAAACAGAAAGTCATGTGTGTCTCAGTGAATAAAAATCCTCCTCATTTTACCCCAATTAAATCTCATAATAAAGGGAGTATGTCTGAAAGTCGTCTCATCCGAAGGAAAACAGACTTGCTCCGGGAAAGCTGCTAAAATATATCAAGAAAAATATATTTGAAATGATTCTAGAAATTTCTGCAACACAAAGATCAAAGGAAACAATAGTTTGATGAACACACTGTTAAGTGTTGCACTTACACATCACATTTTGGAAAACAAACCACACTGATTTTCTACTTTATAAAAAATATGTTCCAAGTCTTCATTATGCAGCACTGCAGTGAACTGAAAAGGTGTAGACTTTTAGCCTGCAGAGAAAGCATGTGCAGAAGTTAAAACAAACAAAAAAAGCCACTTCTGTCCTAAACAGACAATATTCTATTACAAAAAGGCAGGGAAGTTGAAGAATACAGCATCATGCTACCTGCAGAGATAGAGTTTTGTCTGTGTCGTAAAAAACAAAAGAACTGTGGGCACTGTAAATCAGCAACAAAAGCAGAAGTTGCTCGAAAAGCTCAGCAGGTCTGGCAGCATCAGTGAAGAGTGAGATCTGAGTAAGGGTCACAGGACGCGAAACATGAACTCTGACATTGTCTACGTCATAGTGAGTTATGTCTATTGCTTCAGCAAAATCGAACCAACTCTGAATGAAAAGCAATGCTTAAGAAATATCCAAAACATCCGCTGTCCCCGTTGTGGCTTTCTCTACATTGGGGAAACGATGCAGAGGCTTGGGGACCGCTTTTCAGAACACCGACACTCAGTTTGCAATAAACAACTGCACCTCCCAGTCACGAACCATTTCAACTCCCCCTCCCATTCCTGAGAGGACACGTCCAACCTGGGCCTCCTGCAGTGCCATAATGACGCCACCCCAAGGTTGCAGGAACAGCAACTCATATTCTGCTTGGGAACCCTGCAGCCCAATGGTATCAGTGTGGATTTCACAAGCTTCCAAATCTCCTGTCCTCCCACTGCATCCCAAAACCAGCCCAGCTCGTCCCTGCCTCCCTAACCTGTTCTTCCTCTCACCCATCCCCCCTCCCACCTCATGCCGCACCCCTATTTCCCCTCATCCCGCTCCCTTGACCTGTCCGGCCTCCCCAGACTGACCTATCCCCTCCCTGCCTCCCTACCCATACTCTCCTCTCCACCTATCTTCTCCTCCATCCATCTTCCATCCGCCTCCCCCTCTCTCCCTACTTATTCCAGAACCCGCACCCCCTCCCCATTTTCTGAAGAAGGTTCTCGGCCCGAAACGTCAGCTTTTGTGCTCCTCAGATGCTGCTTGGCCTGCTGTCTTCATCCAGTTCCACACGGTGTTATCTCGCATTCTCCAGCATCTGCAGTTCCCATTATCTCTCCAAAACAAAGGCTGCTGTCTTTCAAAACCCAATCTCAGATTTTGCAGATAGTCCTTACCCTGAAAAAATACCAAATATGTATAAACAGGAAAACTGGAGGTGAAACCATTCAAAAAATTTTCATTGGCACAACAAATGTTCCAACTGGAAAAGCAGGTTAAGCACCTGTATATAAGGAAACTTTAAACAGACACTTAACAGCCAACAAATGTGAGAAATATCCATTTCTTGCTGGATTACCAATTTTGCTGTTGGGAAAATAGACCTAGGCTTAGCAATGTAAATTCAAACAAGATAGCCCCCTCTCAGAACTCAACACTCACAGTCGTAGAGTTCTGTTTTCACAGGTTGGCGTATAATAGCATCAAGCACAATACACCAAATCTTCTTTGGTACCTTTTCCTTCCATAAAACTGCTTTTAGTAGATGCGCACAGAATTCATTTTATACACGTTGAACAGTTGGTAAGTTCAAGAGGCCAGTTCCAGCACTTTGACTTGCATCTGCTTCATCATCCAAACAGAACAAAATAAAGACCCACTCTTTGTAAGTCAAGTTTTCCATTTTTAGTGACAAGGTGAAGTGCGAGAACTGCTCACTTGATGTTAAAAACTCCTAAGTATGTACCTATATATTTCAATTCTGTGAAATATGTGGAATGAGTTCGAGAGAAGGATTAATTTTCTTGTGCTGGGAGAGAGCTGGGACAGATAAAATAGGTTGAATGGCCTCCTCCCATGCTAAAAATGTCCATAACTGTTCTTGGCCCTGCTAAATTGAAGTGGCCATCCTTTCATTATGACTGTGAGACGCAGCATGTTACGATAGATGGCACAATGAAGAAATCCTTTGTTATTAATGAATTTTTCAGTACTAGGCATTCTTCCGAAGTCAAATGTTCGATATGTACCTGTTGCACTGACTTGGTTCCAAACAGTTATAATGTGGAGGTGCTGGTGTTGGACTAGGATAGACAAAGTCAGAGCTCACATGACATCAGGTTGTAATCTGACAGGTTTATTTGAAATCACACAAGCTTTGGGAGTGCAGTCCCTTCATCAGGTGCGGTCAGGGAGGTAAACACACAGACACACAATTGATAAGCAGACAGATCAAAACATCATACAACTGGTGTGAGTGGAGTGTCAGATAATAAGTCTTCATCCAGGATGTTTGTTTGTTTGCAGATATTTTGTTGAAGAAACACACAACTTGTAGTTACAGTCAGTGTGGTATCTTATAAATTCTTGCTTTTGAAATAAAGGTTAAAACTCTCAGACAGATTCTGAACACAAGCCTCTAAGCTACAAGTCAGAGTCTGACCTGAGATGCCACCTTTTGTACATTCCTGTTGCGCTGCCTGATTATCATGACAACACAGCACTGACATTGGCTTTATAAACGCTTTACTTGCCTCTAACACTCTTGGTCACCTGTACAGAGTTATTATCTGACACTCCACTCACGCTAATTCTATGATCTTTTGATCTCTCTGCTGATAAGCTGTGTCTCTCTGTGGTCACCTCACGAACTGCACCTGATGAAGGGGCTGCACTCCAAAAGTCTTTGAGATTTCAAATGAACCTGTTGGACTATAAGCTGGTGTCATGTGACTTCTGACTTCAAACACTTGTACAATGTGTTTTCAATCCTACCGTGACTTGACAATAAGTCAACTTCTTAAAATTTATAAAATGAGAATGTCAAGTGAAGTATGTCGAACCTTGAGCGTTTAAAAAAGGAAATATTACAACCACAGTCCAGTCAGACAGTAAAGACAGAAGGAATGATTGAATCGACTGTGTCTGACACCACACAATTAATCCCCCTTATGGAAGAAAGGTTGGCTGCGTTCTCTTTCTTCAGGAACATCCAGCTAATACCACCTTAACACTGCTTGTTTTATTCATCTGGTCCTCCATCTAATTCCTTGCAGTCTTGGTCAAACCTTGATGTAATTTATTCAAATTTTCAATGAAATAAATTTAACTTTATATTCCACAATTTTAACATTTCCTTTTAAGGTTTGAACAGTTCAGTTCGTACAGTGCACATGTTGTGTTAATAATTGGAGAACATGGTGGAAAAATCAAGATATATTGACAAGTAAACAAATGGCTAACTTCTGTTTCCTTGTCAGTAATGCCTTTTGAACAGAACATTAAGTTGCGCAACTATGTAGAGATAACAATTTCAAACTGGGAAGACCACTTTGTGGTCCCCACACCAATCTCTATTCACTACCTACTGATTGCATTACTCCGCCTTGGCAACAATGTAATATTACGCTTGTCTCAGCACAACCTTGGCATCTTGTTTATCCCATGATGAACGTCCGACCACACATTCATGCAATCCCTGAAGCTGTCTCTTTACATCTTTTCAATCCTGCCTACCTGTCTCTTGTCTTGGCTCATTAGCAGTGAAACCTTCATCTGGAACTACTTCACTTCTGGACCTGACAATTCCAATGCATTCCCTGTTGGAGTCCCACATTTGCCCATTGAAAACTTGACGTCGTCTAAAACTCCACTGCCCGAGTCTCACCTTGAACCAAATCCTCTTCTCTGTACTTTCTACCTGACTGATACTATTAACAGTAATTTTATTAAATTCTCATTTTTGTTTACAAATCGTTCCTTGGCTACGCCTATCGCTATTTTCGTAATCTCCACCAGTCCAACTATACTTCAGGATATCTGCACTCGTCTAATTATGTCCTCTTGCCCACTCTTGATTTTAAAGGGCCCACTACTAGTTGCCAAACATTTAATTGTGTCGGCTTCAAACCCAAGAAGAGACTTCCTACACCTTCAGCGAGCAAACTCACATCCCGACCCTCAACCCGAGCAACAAATCTTCTCAAAACTCGCTAACTTCCTACACCTCTTAGCCTCTGGACGTTTCCTCTTCTAAGGCACTTTTTAAAACAATCCTCTTTCATCAAGCTCTTGATCGTCAGAACTAACAACTTAATAAGGCTCAGTTGTATTCTGGGATCGTGAATACTCCTTTCAGACGCCTTCAAAGTTTCCCTCCATTAAAGAGATTTTATAAGTGGTTCAAGTCATTGCCAAGCAGAGGGGGACGAACTGGGGAGTTACTTCAAAGAGCTATGATATGCCAAACGACCTCCTTCCACACTGGCCAACTCTGATTCTACAAAAACAAAAATGATTTTCAGACTTGGGAAGATCCCTCAAAAATGTCACAAGTAACCAGCTTATGGGCAGAGTCGAGCTGCTGAGATGATAGACCAGGATTTAGGGGTACCAGGAGTGATAATATGCTGAACACAATCAAATTTTGAGGTTGTAGAATGATATGGTCTTCATCATTATTGACACTTGGACCATTTTCCTTCCTTTCCACAGAACAAGTCAAATAGCGGCAGCACAATGTTGCATGGCCGCTCAAGCCTGCTCCACCGTCGATGATGATTGTGGCTGGTCTTCCACATCAATTAAACTTTGGCTCATATCTCATCCTCTTCTCAAAACATCGATCTATTCACGTGTAGTATCCCTCTCGCTAACAATGAGAATTCATTCCAATCACTGAACTCCTAACGCTGACCCACCCCAGGTGAAAAAATTCAGCTGAGATCAGGAACTGATCTCGCCTGTATGGCTGAGCTGGCTTTTAAAATGTTTGCCAGTGAGAGAGTCCCAGTGAGAAACATTCATTAAAAAAAATAATTGCATGGATTGCTCTCCAATCCTAAACTCTATTCAAATTCAGTTGGTTTGTGATGCAGAGTGATGCCCTGCAGAGAGGGCTCAATTGCCATACCAGTGAGCTTACCACAAAGGGTCTTCGCCTCAACCGCTCTACTTGACTGAGGCATGGTGATCTTCAGGTTAAATCATAACCAGTTGTCTCTCTCTAAGGAGTCGCCAAATGGCGTGCTCAGACTTTACCTTTAACCCTGATAACATGGCAACAAGCAGATAATTTAGCTGATGTCACTGACTAATAGAATCCTCAATTATACTGATATTCATGTTGTGATATCATCAGAAGGCATGCTCAACTAAGTTTTAATTTGCAAATTAAGTTAACAACCATTCAATCAATATTACTGAAGTACTCATATTACTGATCGTCTCGATACAACATTCTGGTTACATCTGTTCATAAGTGAAGTGTAATGTAATTGCACTTACTGTGGTTTTATCAATGTGATCCTGCAATGAGTCAATAAGCAGGTCACCCACAGGTTGCCAATCAGTGTGGACCCCCTCAGCTGTTATCACATGAGCCTCAAGATCATCCAGCGCTTTCTGCAGTTCTTGAAGTTTCTCCAACGCCTTTTCCACCTGTTTCTGCCAGTTGCTCGCACGGGTTTTCAATTGCTCCCAATTTTCCTTCACTTCTGTTGACTGTTTGCGGACAGCTTTGGCAATTCTCTGGGCTCTCTCTTCCGGGGTAGGTTCTGGAAATATGAAGTGCAAATAATTTATCAACTGTTCATGATTTTGATCGATAGATTTTCTTTCTAAACCCCTTTCCTTTAAAAGGTCTCTCTGGACTTTCTCCTGAAATTGGGATATATAAGACTGAAGCACATCAATGATAAATTCTGTAATTAGCCAGGAGGTCGTGGAGCCATGAACAGAGAATCACAGAGAACCAATACAAAGCCAAATAAAATTCCGCAGATATTTGAAATTTGTCACTACCAAGGAAGCTTTAAAAAAGGAAAAGGATTACGGACTAAATGGGTACAATTCTCAACAAAAGATTTGAAAAATCCTTTCAGGATATCTTTCATAGCTATGAGACAAACATCCAACAGAAACCAACTTTCATCTTTCAGGACTGGCAAGTTAGAATGATAAACCCAAAGTCTACCCTGCATAGTTCTCTCTCGAACTCACTTAATGAGGTTGTTAAGAGATGTAGAGATAACAAAGTGTGCAGCTGGATGAACACAGCAGGCCAAGCAGCATCTGAGGAGCACAAAAGCTGACATGTTGGGCCGAGACCTTTCATCAGAAAAGGGGGAGGGGGAGAGAGTTCTGAAATAAATAGTGAGAGAGGGGGAGGCGGATCAAAGATGGATAGAGGAGAAGATAGGTGGAGAGGAGACAGACAAGTTCAAGAGGTGGGGATGGAGCCAGCAGAGGTGAGTGTAGGTGGGGAGGTAGGGAGGGGAGAGGTCAGTCCGGGGAGGACGAACAGGTCTCCGGGGCGGGAAGAGGTTAGGAGGCAGGAAATGGGGGTGGGGTTTGAGGTGGCAGGATGGGATAGGTGGGCTGGTTTTGGGATGCGGGAGGGGGAGGGGTGATTTTGAAGCTTGTCAAGTCCACATTGATACCATGGAGTGCAGGGTTCCCAAGCGCAATATGAGGTGCTGCTCCTGCAACCTTCAGGTGGCATCGTTGTGGCACTGCAGGAGGCCCAGGATGGACATGTTACCTGAGGATTGGTCGGGAGAGTCGAAACAGTTCACGACTGGGAGGTGCAGTTCTTTAGTGCAAACTGAGCACAGGTGAAGCGGTCCCCAAACCTCTGTTTGGTTTCCCCGATGTAGAGGGGGCCACAATGGCAACAGTGGATACAGTCTACCACATTAGCAGATGTGCAGGTAAACATCTGTTTGATGAGGAAATTCTTCCTGGGGCCTGGGATGGGGGGGAGGTATCGGGACCAGTGAATTTTCAACGTTGTGATGACAACATTTATGGATATGCAGGGAAAAGTGCTGGGTGTCGGGAGTGCTAGAGGGGAGTGTGGAGCGGATAAGGGGGTCACCTAAGGGTGGTGGGAAAAATGTCTTTGGTGGTGGGGTCGGATTGCGGATGGCAGAAGGGTCGGAGGACGACGCATTGAATCCGGATGTTGGTGGGGTGGTACGTGAGGGCGACGAGGACACTGTTTTGGTAGTTATTATGGGGTGCGGGTGTGAGGGATGAGTTGTGGGAAACGCGGGTGACACGGTCGAGGGTGTTTTTGACCACTGAGGAGGGGCAAGTTCCGGTCCTTGAACAACCCTCAACAGTTTCTCTTTCAATTCCTCCCACTTCCTACAGACAAAGAGGGTGGCCAGGGTAGCCAAATGGGCCCAAGCTATGCCTGCCTCTTTGTAGGTTACATGGAACGCTCCCTCTTCCGTACCCACACTGGCCCTCAACCCCACCTCTTCCTCCGTTACATTGATGACTGTATCGGCACCGCCTCGTGTTCCCACAAGGGGCTCGAACAGTTCATCCACTTCACCAACACCTTCCTCCCGAACTTGAAGTTAACCTGGACAATCTCTGATACCTCTCTCTCCTACCTGGACCACTCTATGTCCAACCACTGAGAAACAAATATCCATTTCAACTCCACCAATTCCCACAGCTACCAAGATTACACCTCCTCCCACCATATTCCTGCAACAATTCATCTCCTATTCCCCATTCCTTTGCCTCTGCATCTGCACTCCCAGGATGAGGTATTCTATTCCCGTATATCTCAGATGTCCTCATTTTTCAAGGACCACAACTTGCCCCGCTCTGTGGTTGATAACGCCCTCGACCGTGTCTCCAGCATTTCCTGCAACAAATCCCTCTCACCCCACCCCGCGACAACAACCAAAACAAAGTCTCCCTCGTCCTAACGTACCACCCCACCAACCTCCGGATACAACGCATCATCCTTCGAAACTTGCAGATTCTCTGGGAGGCTACGGAACAGGCGGCGGAGCCTTTGGCCTTGATCTTTGAATCCTCATTGTCTACAGGTTTAGTACCAGAAGGCTGGAGGGTTGCAAATGTTGTGCCCTTGTTCAAAGAGGGCAGTAGAGATGACCCAGGTAATTATAAACCCAGTGAGCCTTCCGTCTGTTGCAGGAAAAGTTTTGGAAAGGATTGTAAGAGATCGGATTTATAATCATCGAGCAAGCACCAATTTGATGGGAGATAGTCAACACGGATTTGTCAAGGGCAGGTCGTGTCTCACAAGCCTCATTGAGTAATTTTGGAAGGTGGCCAAGCACGTGGATGAGGGTCGGGCAGTTGACGTGGTGGACATGGACTTCAGTAAAGCCTTCGATAAGGTTCCACATGGTAGGCTATTGGAGAAAACATGGAGACATGGGATTGGGGGAGATTTAGCAGGTTGGATTAGAAACTGGCTTTGGCGAAGGAGGCAACCAGTGGTGGTTGATAGAAAATATTCAGCCTGGAGTCTGGTTACTACTGGTTTGTCTCAAGGATCTGTTTTGGGACCACTGCTGTTTGTCATTTTTATAAATGACTTGGACGGAGGCATTGGTAGATCGGTTAGTAAGTTTGCAGATGACACTCAGGTCGGTGGAGTGGTGGACAATGTGGAAGAATGTTGCACGTGACAGGTAGACTTGGATGAACTGCAGAATTGGGCGGAAAGGTGGCAGATGGAGTTCAATGCGGATAAATGTGAGGTGATTCACTTTGGGATGAATAATAGGAAGGCAGAATATTGGGTCAATGGAAAGATTCTTGGTAGTGTTGCTGTGCAGAGGGTGTCCATCTGTGTCGATCCCTGAAAATTGCCATCCAGGTTGATCGTGCTGTGAAGGCGGCTTACGGTGTTTTAGGTTTTATTGGCAGTGGGATTGAGATGCAGAGCAACTGTCCAAAAAACTGGTGCGGTCTCATTTGGAATATTGCGTACAGTTCTGGTCGCCCCATTACAGGAAGGATGTGGAAGCATTGGAAAAGGTGCAGAGGAGATGTTGCCTGGTCCGGAGCGAAGGTCTTCTGAAGAAAGGCTGAGGGACTTGGGTCTGTACTCATTGGAGAGAAGGTGGTTCAGAGGGGATTTAATAGAGACATACAAGATGATCAGTGGATGAGACAGGGTGGACAGTGTGGGTCTTTTTCCGAGGATGATGACGTCAGCTTGTATGAGGGGGCACAGCTAAACAGTGAGGGATAATAGATTTGAGATAGATATCAGAGGCAGGTTCTTTACTCAGAGAGTGGTAAGGATGTGGAACCCCCTGCCTGCCAATGCAGTTAGCTCAGCCACATTAGGGGCATTTCAACAGTCCTTGGAGAAGCATATGGATGATAATGGGATCGTGTAGGGGGATGGGCTGAGATTAGTTCACTGGTCCATCCACATCATCGCAATGAGCCAAAAAGCACACCGTTGTCTCTACTTCCTAGGAGGCTAAGGCAATTGTGTGTGCCCACAAGGGCAACTTTCATTGATGTACCACAGAAAGCATCCTATCTGGATGCATATCACAGCACGGTTCCTCGAGCAAAACAATCCCTAATTATTATGGCTCCTGCCTTTCTTCTTCCAGGCAGAATTGGTTCTGCTTTGTCATAACTAATTTGGGAGAAAATCCACGCTCAGTCTAAGTTAATTCTTCCAACAATTCAGATACCATGGAATACTGAGCAATGAGTTGGTGTGTGAGAAAAAGAGAGAGAGAGAGAGAGGGAGAGAGAGAGAGAGAGAGAGAAAGCCAGAGAGGTTGGGGGAGTGGGGGAGGGAGAGAGAGCGCACGAGAGAGAGAGCGCGCGAGAGAGAGAGCGCGCGAGAGAGAGAGCGCGAGAGAGAGAGAGCGCGAGAGAGAGAGAGCGCGAGAGAGAGCGAGAGAGCGCGAGACAGAGAGATGGGCGATGAGGGAGAGAGGGAGAGACAGACAGACAGAATAGGTGACAGAATGTGAGTGTGTGAGCGCCTGCATCAGACACAGAGAGATGTTGCTGAGGTGGAGATAGTTGAGAGTGTCGATCACCAACAATCTCTCCTGGTCCACCCAGATCGTCGCAATGGGCAAAAAAGCACACCAAATGTCTCTATTTCCCCAGCAGGCTAAGGTAATTTGGAGTGTCCACAAGGTCAACTTTCATTCATGTACCAGAGAAAGCATCCTATCTGGATGCATGTCACAGCATGGTTTGGCAACAGCTCTTCCGAAGACCACAAGAAACTGCAGAGTCATGAACACAGCATAGTCCATCATGCAAACCAGCCTTCCATTCGTTGATTCCACCTCTACTTCCCGCTGCCTTGGGAAAGAAACTGACATAATCAAAGGCCCTTCTCACCCCACAATTACACTCTCTTCTCCCTTTTTCTGAAGGGAAGATGTAAAAAAAGTTTGTCTACATGCGTGAAAAGATTCAAGAACAGCTTCTTCACCGCTGTTATTGGACATCTGAATAGGACACTGAAAAGCTTAAATCTAATTTTGATCTTGCTCTCTGTGCATCTTCTCTGTAGCTGTCACTATGTTCCGTTTCACTCATGCGCCTTGTTTGATATACCTGTCTATACTGCATGCAGAAGAAAACTTTTCACTGTACCTGGGCACATGTGACAATTATGACTCAAATCAAGATAATAAAATGTGAGGCTGGATGAACACAGCAGGCCAAGCAGCATCTCAGGAGCACAAAAGCTGACGTTTCGGGCCAAGACCCTTCATCAGAGATGCTGCTTGGCCTGCTGTGTTCATCCAGCCTCACATTTTATTATCTTGGATTCTCCAGCATCTGCAGCTCCCATTATCTCTGACTCAAATCAAATTGACTGTGTGCAAGAGAGAGGTGAGCATATGATTGTGCTCAAGAGTGCAAAGACAGTGCATGAAAGTGTGTGTGTGCGCACGACAGAATGTGTGTGCCAGTGACTGTGCTTGAGAGTGTGTGAAAGGGAGTTAGCACAAGAAGGGAGTGTTACAGCATGCATGAGGGAGTGAGTGTGTCTCTAAGTGTGAGTGAGCTTGACAGCAAGTGAATGTGCAAACCTAAGTGTGTGAGGGAGAGATTTGTGGTAGTGTGTGTGTACTTGAGAGTAAGAGCATTGGCAAAAGATCCTGCGACAGTGCATGCAAGTGTGCCACAGAATGTGTGCAAGACCGTGTACGACTGTGTGACGGTATGGAGTATGAACGAGTGAGAATGTGACAGAGTGTGTTCGTGAGAGACTGTGTTCCTGACTTTTTTTTTGTGTGTGTGTAGTGTGTTTGTGCATGAGGGACAGAATATGCATGTGTAACATAGTGTGACTGTGAACCTCTGTTGGTGCCTGTGAGTGAAGTGATGGGGGAGAACAGGGAGAGGAGAGATAAAGACTGAGAGAGAGAGAGACAGAGAGAGAGAGAGAGAGAGAGAGAGAGAGAGAGAGACAGACAGAGAGAGAGAGAGAGAGAGAGCGCATGAGAGAGAGATGAGATGAGGAATTAGAAATAATAGGTGGTCAATACCTGGAGGAAAAAAAGAACAGTGTGTGAGTGTTAAGAGAAGCCGCTGGAAGTGATATGGAGGCTATTGTTTTTTTGATTGTACTAAATGAAAAGCAAGTGGCACCTCTCAGTGTGAGGGGACAGGAGATGTGCATTAGAGAAGGAGATATCGTCAGCCTTGTCAGAGACAGCAGGCAAGTTGCAAATGCATAGAAACTGACATTAAAGCTTTCTTGTCAATGTGTAAAGAGGTGAGACAAATATGACGAGTCAATATTGGACCTTTGCACTCAGTAAAGTCATGGAATCATGAATCAGAGAATCCATACTGTGTGGAAACAGGTCGGTCAGCCCAACCTGTCCACAGTGCCCCTCACAGCATCCCACCCAGACCCATCCACCTATAACTCACCGAACCCACACATCACTGAACACCTTGGGAAATTTAGCATGGCCAATCCACCGACCTTGCACATCTTTTGACTGTGGGAGCAAACTCGAGCACCCGGAGAAAACCCATGCAGGCACATGGAGAATGTGCAAACTCCACACAGAAAGTCACCAAAGGGTGGAATTGAGACAGTGGTGTTAACCAGAGCCACTGTGCTCTATATTATGCGAATTCAGCTGCAAGCATTTTTTTTTAAAGAAGGGAAACTTACCATCGTCACAGGATTAGAGTGGTTTCAATCTTCTATCAGCATTGAGAACCTTATCCATATCTGCCTTCACAAGGGCAAGGTGATGGTAATGGTGTGAGACCGGTTAGTTTGCAGCAGCTCGCCGTGCAAAACATTAACGGCACTTTCATTGCTTTTTTCCTAGGGGCATAACAGAAGGACAAGAACATGAAAAAATCGTGAAATCTTTCTCCAATTTCAATCTCAAAGGGACCTTCCGTTCCTCAAAAGTCATAACCAAACTGAACATGGGCCTCCTGCAGTGCCACAAATGATGCCACCCCAAAGTTGCAGGAACAGCAACTCATATTCCGCTTGGGAACCCTGCAGCACAATGGACATGGCTGACAGCTCTGTCAACCACGAATGCAAGGAATGCTCAGTTGAGGAAGAATGCAGACATTTCGGAATCCCTCCAGTGGAAGATGATATCATTAGAACAAATGGATCTGTCTGGACAGTCCTGTTTGTAGATTTTGGGAAGTAAGACTCTATTGTTTGTCATCAAGGATATGGTTGAGTGATCATATTCAGACTGAAGAGACCAAGAATGTGAGGCTGGAGAACGGGTGCAGAACCATGCCTCTCGGAATTCCTGTGCGTGTCTATGCTTGGCTTGGGCTACTACGGTTACCTTGTCGCAGTGTCCTCTGAGAGGCGTGATTCTCCACCCATAATGCAACCAACAAACAGATACAATTGGACCCCCACACACAAACCCATACAGATCAAAACCGGAAATGACAGTACTCATGGTAACAGACTGGACAGTGTCAATTCCAGACAGAGTAGAATAACATCGTTTCATTGGAGGCTGTACTGATGATGTCACCGATTATGGTGACGAAACGTCTCAATGAGAAGAAGCCAGCTCGGCGAGCAAGTCAACAACCTCAATCAGAGAACTGGCTGTTTTGAACTACCTTGTTCAAGAGTTTCAGTTTTGATTTTGAATGTTAAATCTCGCTCCCACATAGGGATGGAGGATTACTGTTAACAGCTGCATTCTAACTAATTCATATCGAATCATTATTGTTTTGACCAGTCTTCGGGTCAGGCTCCCTCGGTGACTGAGTCTCCCAAATTGTTAAGTTCCCTCGTGAAAGACTCCCCTTCTTTACACACCCAATTAGATCCACCTCAGTTGGTACGAATTAAGCTGATTGAAAAGGATCTTGGTCTTGTGGATACCTTCCTATGTTTCAGAAGGAGTCAAGGTAACTCAGGGTGACACGGTGACTCAGTAGTTAGTCCTGCTACCTCACAGCACCAGGGACCTGAGTTCCATTCCAGCCTCGGATGACTGTCTGCGTGGAGTTTGCACATTCTCCCCTTGTCTGTGTGGGTTTCTGCTGGGTGCTCTGGTTTCCTCCCACAGTCCAGAGATGTGCTGGTTAGGTGGATTAGCAATGCTGAATTACCCACAGTGCCCACGGATGTGTAGGTTAGGTACATTAGCCATGGGAAATGCAGGCTGACAGGGATAGAGTAGGGGAATGGGGATGGGTCTAGGTGGGATGCTCTTTGGAGGGTTGCTGTGGGCTTGTTGAACTGAGTGGCCTGTTTCCACACTGGGGATTCTATAAAACTGGCTTCTCCTGAACTCGTGAGAGAGTGAGTTTATCAATTGCTAAATGCAACAAGTCATAAGGCACCACAAATATGCACAAGTTAGAAAAAAGAAATTAGCTCAAAAACCATAAAAGTTAAGAGGGATACGGATACTTCAGCCTTTGGATTGTTTGTGAAGAATAGAAAGTGGGATGTTGTGGCCACTAAGTTGGGCGATCCCCGTAATGTTGATATGAATTCAGCAGTTAATTTTGAGATTCTTGTTGAAATTCTTTTCACCTTGTTTCCCTTTTGACATTGCCCAGGTTTGCAGAGCTCAGAGCAAGAGATTTTCTTTTCTTCTTACCTGCAGCATAGGGCGATGAAACGGCTGTCCCAGAGCCGTGACCTCCGCAACTCCTGAGACCACACGAGCACATTCGCCCAGGAATACACACGGACTGAGACGAAAGAACTATCGGGATAACAATACTCAGCGTGGTACTGGAAAAGGCAGCATGTACAAACAGAAAACAGCTGTAAATAGTGTCAAGAGGTGAAATCAAGTGATAAAGCTAAATTCATGGCTCTTTGCTTGCGTGCTCATTGTATTCAGAACAAAATCAACAAATTAATAGCACATTTCTAGGTTGACGGGCATGATTTTATAGCTATTACAAAGACATGGGTACAAGGAGATCAACACTGGAGCTAAGTGCGCAGGGCTATACGACATTCCAAAAAGACAGGCAGGAGGGAAAGTGACTGTAAGCGAAGAAATTAGTATGAGAGCAAGAAACGATCTTGGATCGGAAGATGTAGAATCCAATTTTATTTATTTGTTAATGGGAGGAGGACATCCCTAGCTACGCAGTGTTTGTTGTCCATCCCTAATTTCCTCGGGGACAGTTCAAAGTCAATCATATTGCTGTGGGTCTGCAGTCACATGTAGGCCAGATCATGTAAGGGTGGCAGTTTCCTTCCCTAAAGCACATCAGTGAACCAGGTGAGTTTTTCTGACATTTGGCAATGAATTCATGGTCATCATTATATTCTTAATTCATGATTTTCTTTTATATTGAATTCAAATTCCACCATCTGCTGTGCTGGAATTTAAACACAGGTCCCCAGAATGTTATCTCAGTCTCTGAATTAACAGTCCAGCAATAATACCACTAGGCCATTTCCTCCCCCATCGTGGAACAAGAAAGCCTGTAGCTGATTCCCACTTGGGAAAAACAGCGAACCAGGAGCTTCTTAAATGGGCGATCGCATCTCCTTACATTTTAAGACAGCCATGGATAATCAGGACCTTGTGGGAAGGGACGAAATTGGGGGAGGGAAAATTACATCAGTGTTAGGTAGGAGCTGAGCAGTATTAATTGGGAGGAGCTTTTATTGAACAAGTCAACATTTGATACGTGGGAGTTATTGAAAGACCTACTCTTCAGTTCAGAACTGGCCTATTCCAGGGAAGGAGGAATGACAAGGATGGCAATCTAAGGACGTACGGACATAAGAAATAAAACAGGAGTAGGCCATCTGTCTCTTCCAGCTCGTTCCGCTGATCTTTTTTGCGGACTCAGCTCCACTTACCCTCCCATTCACCATAACCCTCAATTCCTTTCCTGTTCAAAGATCTATCTGTTTTGGCTTTCAAAACATTCAACAAGGGAACCTCAACTGTTTCAGTGGGCAGAGAATTCCACAGATTCACAACCCTTTGGATGAAGAAGCTCATCCTCAACTCAGTTTTATATCTGTTCACACTTATTTTGAGGCTGTGCCCCCGAGTTGGAATTTCGCCCATCAGTGGAAACAATTTCCGATCCATTTGTTTCATAATTTTAAAAGTTTCTATTAGATCACCCCTCATTCTTCTAAATTCCAGTGACTGCAATCCTAGTCTACTCAATCTCTCCCCATACAGCAACATTTTTAATTCTGGAATCAACCTCGTGAACCTCCTTTGCACCCCCTCCAGTGCAAGTACATCCTTTCTCAAGTGAGGAGACTAAAACTGTACAAACTACTCCACACCAAGCCTCACCAGCACCCTATACAACTGTAGCATACCCTCCCGATTTTTAAACTGCATCACTCTCGCAATGAAGGACACTATTCCATTTGCTGACTCAATTACCAGCCGCATCTGCAAACTACCTGATTCAGACACAAGGCTGCCCAGCTCACTCTGCGGAGCAGCATGCTACAATCTTTCACCATTTAAGCAAGACTCCATTTTTCCATAATTGCTACCAAAATGGATACCCTCACATCTACCATCATTGGACTCCATCTGCTGGACCCTTGTCCATTCACTTAAACTTTCTGCATCCTTCCGCAGATTTTCATTGTCCTCTTCAGACTTTCCTCTCTCACTCATTTTAGTGTCATCTGTGAACATCGAAAAATACAGTGCAGAACAGGTCCTTCGGCCCTCCATGTTGCGCCAACCTGTGAACTAATCTAAGCCCGTTCCCTCACACTATCCCATCATCATCTTTCTGCTTATCCAAGGACTGTTCAAATGCCCTGAATGTGGCTGAGTTAACTGCATTGGCAGGCAGGGCATTCCACGCCCTTACCACTCTCTGGGTAAAGAACCTGCCTCTGACATCTGTCTTCAATCCATCACCCCTCAATTTGTAGCTGAGCCCCCTCGTACAAGCCAACATCATCATCCTAGGAAAAGGACTCTCACCGTCCACCCTGACTCATTTTTCTCTGATCGTCTTGTATGTTTCTATTAAAGGCCCTCTTAGCCTTCTTCTCTCCAATGAGGACAGACTCGAGTCGCTCAGCCTTCTCTCATAAGACCTTAACTCCAGACCAGGCAACATCCTGGTAAATCTCCTCTGCTCCTTTTCCAATGCTTCCGAATTCGTCCCGCAATGGAGCGACCAGAACAGGTCGCACGAGCGTTTTGTGCAGTTGCAGCATGACATCACGGCTCTGGAACTCAATCCCTCTACCAATAAAGTCTAACACACCGTATGCCTTCTTCACAGCACTATCAACATGAGTGGCAACTTTCAGAGATCTATGTACATGGACGCCAAGGTCCCTCTGCACATCCGCACTACCAAGAATCTTTCCATTGGCCCAGTATTGTACCTTCCTATTATTCCTCCCAAAGCGAATCACCTCACATTGAACTCCATTTGCCACCTTTCCGCCCAATTTTGCACTTTATCCAAGTCTCCCTGCAACATGCGACATTCTTCCACATTGTCCACCACTCCACCGACTTTAGTGTCATTTGCAAACTTACTAACCCATCCACCTATGCCTGCGTCCAAGTCATTTATAAAAATGACAAACAGCAGTGGGCCAAAAACAGATCCTTGAGGCACACCACTAGTAACCGGACTCCAGGCTGAATATTTTCCATCAAACACCACTGGTTGCCTTTTTACCGAAAGCCAGTTTCTAATCCAAACTGCTAAATCTCCCTCAATCACATGGCTCCGTATTTTCTCCAATAGCCTACCATGTGGAACCTTATCAAAGGCTTTACTGAAGTCCACGTACACTACGTCAACTGGCCTTCTCTCATCCACATGCTTGGTCACCTCCTCAAAATCTTCATGAGGTTTGTGAGACACGACCTGCCCTTGACAAATCCATGTTGACTATCTCCAATCAAATTGTTGCTTCCGAGATGATTATAAACCCTATCTCTTATAACCCTTTCCAAAACTTTTCCTGCAACAGACGTAAGGCTCACTGGCTGTAATTGCCTGGCTCATCTCTACTGCCCTTCTTGAACAAGGGCACAACATTTGCAATCCTCAGTCCTCTGGTGTTAAACCTGCAGACAATGAGGACTCAAAGATCAAAGCCAAGGGCTCCGCCACCTCCTCCCGAGCTTTCCAGAGAATTCTCGGAAAAATCCTCTCAGGCCCAGGGGATTTATCGAGCTTCACACCTTCTAGAATTGATAACATCTCCTCCTTACTAACCTGAATCCTTTCAAGTCTAATAGCACGTATCTCAGTCGTCTCCTCGATGATATTCTCCTCTTCCTCAGTGAAAACAGATGAGAAATATTCATTTAGCACCTCTCCGATCTCTACCCGGTCCACACACAACTTCCCACTTCTGTCTTTGATTGGCCCTATTCCTACCCCAGTCATCCTTATATTCCTCACATACCTTGAGAAAACTTTACAGATCTCCTTTATTCTACCTGCGAATGACTGCTCAGGACCCCTCCTTGCTCTTCTTAACTCTCTCTTTAAATCCTTCCTTGCTCATCTGTAACTCTCCATCGCATCAATTGATCCATCTCATCTCACCGTCACATAAACCTCGCTCTTCTGCTTAACGCGAGATATAATTTCTTTAGTAAACCAGGGTTCCCCTACCTTATCACTGACCCCTGCCTGACAGGGACGTACCTATCAAGGACACGCAATATCTGTTACTTAAACCAGCTCCCCATTTCGATTGTCCCCATCCCCTGCATTTTGCTACCCCATTCTTTGCCTCCTAAGTCTTGCCCAATTATAATTGCCTTCCCCCATCTGTAAGTCTTGCCCTGTGGCATGTTCCTCTCCCACTCCATCGCTAAACTAAACGTAACCGAATTATGGTCACTCTCTCCAAAGTGCTCATCTACCACTAAATCAAACACCTGGCCTGGTTCACTGTCAAGTACCAGATCCAGCGTGGCCTCCCCTCTTGTCGGCCCTTCGACGTACCATGTCGGGAAACGCTCCTGCGTGCATTGGACGAAAACTCATCCATCCGACGTACGAGAGTTACAGCATTTCCAGTCAATGTTTAGGAAGTTAAAATCTCCAAATAATGACCACCCTGTTCCTTTCACTCCTGCCCAGAATCGTTTTGCCAATCCTCTCCTTCAGATCCCTGGAACTTTGCAGAGGCCTATTAAAAAACTCCCAGCAGCGTGGCGTCTCCTCTCCTGTTTCTGACATCAGCCCATACCACCTCAGCAGACCAGTCCTCCTCAAAAGTTTTTTCAGCCTCGTTATACTGTCCTCGACAAACAAAGCCACACCTCCCCCTCTTTTCCCACCTTACCTGATCTTACTCAAAGATCTGAACCCTGGAACCTGCAACATCCATTCCTGACCCTGCTCTATCCATGTCTCCGTAATGGCCACAACATCGAAGCCCCAGGTACCTATCCATGCTGCAAGCTCACCTCGCTTATTCCGGATACTCCTGGCAGTCAAGTAGACACACTTCAATTCAGCTTGCTGTTTGCCAGCACACTCCTGTGACACTGAGATCCTGTCCATGTCCTCTCTATTCTCTTTCTCCTGTGTACTGAAACTACACCACAGTTTCCCATCCCCTTGCTAAGCTAGTTTAAACCCACCCGAACAGCACTAGCAAATTTCCCGCCCAGGATATTAGTGCCCCTCTGGTTCAAGTGGAGACCATCCTGTTTGTACAGGTACCACCTTCCCCAGAATGAGCCCCAATTGTCCATGTACCTGAAGCCCTCCCACCTGCAGCATCCCTGCAGCCACGTGTTCAGCTGAAATCTCTCCCTGTTCTTTGCCTCGCTATCACTTGGCACGGGTAACAAACCAGAGATAACCACTCTGTTTGTTTGAGCTCTCGGCTTCCAGCGGAGCTCCCTGAAATCCTGCCTGACGTCCCTATCCCTCTTTCTACCTATGTCGTTGGTACCTATGTGGACCATGGCTTGGGGCTGGTCACCCTCTCCCTTCAGGACCCCAAAGACACTATCCGAGACAACACGGACCCTAGCACCTGGAGGCAACGCACCAATCGTGAGTCTCTTCGGTTTCAAACAAGCCTTCTATCTGTCCCTCTAACTATTCAGTCCCCAATGACTAACACTCTCCTCCTATACCCCCTTCCCTTCGTTGCAAGAGCGACAGACTCTGTGCCAGAGACCTGCACCCCAGTCAGTATTGAGGTAATGCCTCATCGTAAGGAGGTCAGAATTGACGGAGTGGCAGATATTTAGAGGGTCAGTACTGAGGCAGTGCACAACCGTCAGAGGGTCAGTACTTAAGGAGAACCCCATTATCAGAAGGTCAACACGAATGGAGAGTCACATCGTCAATGGTTCAATCCTGAGGAACACTTCATTATCATAGGGTCAGTCCTGAGGCAGTGCTTCATTGTCAGAGGGTCAGTATTAAGGTTTAGAATTGAGGGAGTGCTATCTGATTATGTCACTCTGGCAATGAGGCACTGCCTCAGGAATGAGCCTCTGACAATGAGGCACTTTCTCACTTCTGAATCTCTGACAAGGAAGCATTCCCTCAGTGCAAACCCTCTGTATGGACCCGATGTCAATGAGGCACTCGCTGAGTACTGACCCTCTGACAAAGTTCCAATAGCTTACTACTGACCTTCTAATCATGTGCCCCCTACCCCATTTCTAAATTTGTTACATTGAGGGCACTGCCTCAGAACTGACACACTGGCTATAAGGCAGTCCGTAAAGACTGACCCGCTGATCATGAGGCTGTCCCTCAGTTAATGACCCTCTAAATATGAGGCACTCCAGTAATTCTGACCGTCAGGAGCTACCTCAATGTTGACTCACTGATATAGAGGCACTGCCTCAGAATTGACATGCTGACGATGGGGCACTTGCTCAGGACAGACCCTCTGGTAGAGCTGCAGGTTTGATATTAGAGCAGTGATGCACCGCGAGCAGGTCAGTATTAAGGGAGTGCCACACAGTCAGTGGACCAATATTAGGGGAGTGCCACACTGTCAGAGGATCACTCTTAATGGAGTGCTGCACTTGTGGTGAGTGAGGACTGAGGCAGTGCGGCACTGCAAAGGGTCAGTAATGAGAGAAAGCTCCATTTTCAGAGGGTTAGCACAGAGGAAGTGCTTAATCAGAGAGTTATTTCAGAGAGAGTGCTGTATTGTCAGAGTTTCGCACTGAGGGAGTATCACACAATCAGAGGTCCAATATTAAGGAAACACTGCACTGTTGGAGGGTTGATATAAAGGGAGGGCTGCACTGTCAGAGGGTTAATGATGTGGGAGTGCTGAAATATCACAGAATCAGTCCTGAGAAGTGCTGCACATTCAGAGAGTTAGTGCTGAGGGAGTGGTCTAATGTGAAAAGATTGATATCAAGGGGCACTGCCGAAGGATCAGTAGTGCAATACTGTCAGAGAAACAATATTGAGGGAGTTCTGCTGTGTCAGTGGGTCAATATTACAGGATTGCGACACGATCCACGTATCAATGTCAGACGGTCAGTCCTGAGGGAGTGCTGCACTGTTGGAGGGCCAATATTGAGTGTGTGCGACACTCAAGAGGATCATTTTGTTGGACTTGTGCACTGTCAGAAGTTCAATTGTAAGCAAGTGCCACACTGGTAGCGGGTTAATATTATGGGAGTGCTGCACTGTCAGACGGTTAAAGATGAGGGAAAGCTCATCATCTGACAGGGCATCACTTCCTTCAGACGAACCCTCAGGCGGTGCAGCACTCCAACAAGTTAGTTTCAGAGGCATGTTGTCCCATCAAATTGACCCTCTGAGACAGGAGCATGCACGAAATATCGACCCTCTCACAATGCTGCACTGCCTTAATATAGGCCCTCTGGCAGGGCGGCTCCCTTTCAGTACACACCTTCCAACAGCACAGCACTCTCCCATCATTGACCCTCTGACAGTGCAGTACTCTCTTGATACTGAATGTGTCACACTGCACAGCTCCATTAAAATTGACCCAAGCAATCCATGAATATTTGCCCACTGACAGTGCAACTCTTCCTCAGTTCTGACTCTCTGACAGTGCAGCACTCCCCGAAATACTGTCAGAGGGTCAATACTGAGAGAATGCTGCACTGTCAGAGTCAGCTCCCTGCAGTCCTATCAGATGTTCAGTATTAAAGGTATGCCGCATTGGGAGTGCGTGAGCGTCAGCGAATTCTGCACTGCAAGAGGGTCAACAATGAGGAAGAACTGCAATGTCAATGTAACAGGGTCAGAACCGAGTGCCTCACAATCAGAGGGTCAGGATTGAGGTCAGAATTGAGACAGTTATGCAGGACTAGAGTGTCAGTGCTGTGGTCGAGTAGCACTCAGAGGGTCAGTACCGAGGGAAAGCTTCATTGTCAATGGATCACTTCTGAGGGTGAGCTACTTCGTCAGAGGGCCATATGAATGCGGTGCCTCATTGTAATGGGATAAGAATTGAGGGAATCGCACAATCGGAGGATCAGTACTGAGGTCCTGCAGCACTATCAGCAGAGGGTCACGACTGATGGAGTGCCTTATTGTTAGAGGGTCAGTGCTGAGGGAGTGCATCGTTGTCAAAGGATCAAATTGAGATGATGCCTCATTTTAATATGGTCAGTTTGAGGTAGTGCAACACTGTCAGGGGGCCAGGAGTACTGAGGAAGTGCTGAAAATCCCCATGATTAAGGGAAGACCCTCATGTTTAAAATGTCAAAACAGAGAGAGGGCATAATGGCCAGAGGGTCAGTTCTGAGTTTGTACCTTGTTGCCAGGCGGCTAGTTATGAGGGAGTACCGAATCTCTGGGAGTGACTAATCTGTCAGAGAGTCAGGACTGAGGGGCTGCTGACCGTCTCTCAGTGCTGTAATTCCCCAGCACTGACCCGCTGGCACACTCTTACTGTTGACCCTCTCAGAGGGCAGTTTCCCTTCGTACTGACTCCCCTCAGTGTAGCACTCCCTCATTGCTAACCCAACTCTGTGTAGCATACCATTAATATTGACCCTCTGACAGTGCAGTGCTCTGTGATGACTCACTGTTCTGACAGTGCAGCTCTCCCTCAGTCGTGACACTCTGACAGTGCAGCACTTGCTAAAAATTGGCCTTCCGACAGTGTGGAGCTCACTCATTGATGACACTGACAATGCAGCACTCCCTCAGTACTTACTCTGCAACACTTCAGCACGTGCTCATCATTGACCCTCTGACAGTATTGCAGTCACTTAATATTGAGCCTCAGTCCTGGAGCACTGTCTGAAGATTGACCTCCTGACAGTGAAGCTCTCCCTTAATATTGACCCTCTGAGAGGGTGACTTTCTCTCAGTGCTGACCCTTCAGTGGTGTCGCATGACTTACCACTTTCCCATCACCACCTTATGCTACCGCATCCCCCCCCCACCACCGCATCAACATCATCTTTCTGAAATTGTTGCATTCCCTGAATTTTAACACTCTGATAATGCAGAATTCCTTCATTATTGACCCAATGAGAACATAGCAGACCCTTCTTCTTGACGCTCTGACAGTGCAGTGCTCCCTGAAAACTGGCCCTCCCTCAGTGCAGCACTCCCGTAGTAAAGAGCTCCCCCCCCGGCCTGACCCCTATTCAGTGCTGAGCTGCACTCAGTGCTGAACCCCCCCACCCCGAGTGCTGACCTCCCGTAAGCTGAACCACTACAGTGCTGCACTCCCTCATTGTTGACCGGCCACTGAGTGCACATCCCCGCTTACTGCAGCTCTCCCACTGTGCTGGCTCCCCCTCAGTGCTAACAACCCACAGTGCAGTACCCCCTCAGTGCTGACCACTTTCAATTCTAACACCGCACTCCTTGTCAAGGAGACAGAATCAAGGCAGTGCGACAGGATTAGAGTGTCAGTGCTGTGGTACAGTAGTACTCTGAGGGTCAGTACACAGGGAAAGATTCATTGTCAATGGGTCAGTTCTGAGGCTGTGCTACTTTGTCAGAGGGCCATACTAATGCGGTGCCTCATTGTGGGGTTGACACTGAGGGCGGTGTGAGTGAAAAGAATGAGAGAGTGTTGCACTGAGCAGGGACAGCATCATAAGAGTGCTGCACTGAGCAGGGTCAACACTGAGGGAGTGCTGCACTGAGGTCGGGTTAGCATTGAGAGGTGGTCAGCACTGAGGCAGTGATGGGGTGTTAGCACTGAGGGAGTGCTGCACTGAGGAGTACTCAGCACTGGGATGGTGTCAGCACTGGGGAAGTGCTCCATGAAGGGGGTTTCAGCAATGAGGGGCGAGTTTGCACCGAGGGGGATCCAATATGAAGGAAGTACTGCACTATCTGACGATCAATAATAAGGGTGTGCTCCACTCTCGGAGGGTCATTCTTGAGGAAGCACCGCGTTGTTGGACAGTCCGTACTGAGGGAGTGTTGCATGGTCAGTGTCATCACTGCGGGAGCTCTACACTGTTGGAAGGTCAATACTAAGAGTGTGCTGCACTGTTAGACAGTCAATGATGAGCTAGTGATGCATGTGCGACATTCCCTCAACTCTTATCCCATTACAATGAGGCACTGCATTAGTATGGCCCTCTGACAAAGTAGCACAGCTTTAGAACTGACCCATTGATCATGAAGCTTTCCCTCAGTACTGGACCTCAGAGTGCTCCTCAGCCACAACACTGACTCTCTAATCCTGCAGTCCTGTCTCAATTCTGACCTCAGTCCTGACCCTGTTACATTGACACTGCAGTTCTTCCTTACCATGGACACTCCGGCCATGGGACACCACTGTTGGCCCTGTTGCAGTGTAGAATTCACTGACACTCACCCTCTCCCATACCTTCAATCCTGAATGTCTGATAGGACTGCGGGCAGCTGACTCTGACAGTGCAGCATTCTCTCAGTATCGACCCTCTGACAGTAATTAGGGGACTGCTGCATTGTCAGAGAGTCAGGACTGAGGAAGAGCTGTACTATCAGAGGGCAAATATTCATGGAGTTGTGCACTGTCACAAATTCAATATTCACAGAGGGCTGCACTGTCAGAGAATCAATGATGACGGGGCAGTGCGTTGTGAAAAGACCTGTAATAAAAGGCATGCGGCCTGTCAGAGGGACTAAACGGAGTGCTTCACTGTGAGAGGGCCAACATTACTAAATGCTCCAGTCTCAGAGGGTCAATGTGATGGGAGAACATCTCTCTGACATGATCTTGTTGGTGGATCAGCGCTGACGTAGTGCTGCACCGTCCGAGGGGTCGGAGAAAGGGAGTGATGCACGACCAGGTGATTAGGGAGTGCTGAAGTGAGGGGGTCGTCAGCTATAAGTGGGTGAGCTCTGAGGGAGTGCAGCACAGTGTGGGGTCAGCACTGCGGGAGTGCTGTTCTGAGGGGGATCAGGACTGAAGGGGGTCAGCACTGAAGCAGGTCAGCGTTGAGGGAGTGCTGCACTGAGGGGTTCAGAATAAAGGGTATGCTACACTGAATGGGTCAGAAATGAGAGGGGGGTCAGCACTGAGGGAGAGTGGCACTTGAAGATGTTCAATATTACTGTGTCCTGCACTGTGAAAGGGTCAGTATGAAGGCAGCACTGCAATATCACAGAGGCAATGATGAGTGTGTGCTGCACTGCTGAAGGGTTAAATTTGAAGTGGTGTCCCACGGCCAGAGTGTCAATGGTAAGGGAGCATGGCATTCTCAGAGTGTTATTGCTGAGAGAACACCAGTATGACGGAGGGTTAATACTGTGGCAGAGATGCACCGTCAGAGAATCAGTCATCAGAGAGTACGCAGTGTTGGAGGGTCAGTACTGAGGGAGTGTTTCACAATCAGAGCGTCAGTTGTCTGGCAGTGCTGGAAAAGCTCAGCAGGTCTGGCAGCATCTGTGGAGGCAAAAACAGAGCTAACATTTCGGGTCCAGTGACCCTTCCTCTGAACTGTTCTGAGGAAGATCCCCAGTTCTGAGGAAGGGTCAATGGACTCGAAACGTTGAATCTGTTTTCTCCTGCACAGATGCTGCCAGGCCTGCTGAGATTTTCCGCCAACTTTCTTTTTGTTGCCGACTTACAGCATCCGCAGTTCTTTTGTTTTTTATGTCTGGCAGTGCTTGTTTGCTTGTGACCTTCTGAAAGCACAGCACACCCATAATCTTGGCCCTGTGACAGGCCAGCACTCCCTCAGTACTGATCCTCCAACAATGGAGCATTCCTTCAATACCGACCACCAGCGCAGCACTTTATTTCTGAGAGTAGTCTGAAAGAAACTACCTTTGCTTACCCAGAGACACAGTGAGAGCAAGTGCGTATTCTGTAGGTGACTCAGGATGTATTGTAACCTTAACAAGTCAAACAGTATTTCACATTAGTTTATAATTGAAGATTATTCCAACTGTCTTCCTCGAAAAGTACAGTCCCGACAACATGGGGCTGATACTAATACACTCACTCAGAAGTGACCCTCCAGCAAAGCAGCCCTGCCTCAGAACTGACCCTGTGACAATGAGCTACTCCATCAGCAGTGAATCTGTAATCACGTGGCACTCCCTCAATTCTGAAAACATTACACTGAGGCACTCCTACAAAGGCCTCTGCGTTTTAGGGGTTATTTACAGTGATCCCTGTGTTTTACAGGTTATTGAAAGGGGTCACTGTTTTCAGGTTTATTTTCACCCTCCAATCTTGCAGCACTCCCTCAATTCAGGCGTGTAGCAGTAATGTCTCCAGACTGAATCTCGAAAAGTGTTGCAAACCCTCAATTCTGATCTGCTCAAAATGAGCCACTGACTGAGTATTGGCCTTCTGACAAAAAGTCACTTATTCAGAACTGGCCTTCTGACAATGTGACACTCGTCCACATCTGACCCTCCAGCAGTGAGGTACTGCCGCAGAACTGATCCGCTGACAGTAAAGCACTGCCCGCTCAGTTCTGACCCTCTGACAGAGCTGCAATACTTCAGGACTGAACTTCTAATCATCTTGTACTCCATCAACTCTGAATCCAATGCACTGAGCTACTGACTCAGTATTTACAGTCTGCTCCTCATACACCCTCAGAATTGACCCTAAGGCAATGTGACCCTGCCTCAGAACTAACTCTGTGACAATGAGGCACTTACTCAGTGCTGAATCTCTAATTGTGTAGCACTCCCTCAGTTTTTAGGCACTCCTTCCAGACTGGCACACTCTCAAGGCTGATCCTGCAGCAATGAGGAATTGCCTTACAACACAGCCATGAACAACAAGGCCCTCTTTAGGACAGTGTCTGATAACGAGGCACTCACTTGGTTCTGAGCCTCTGACAATGAAGCACTTGCTCAAGTCTGACCACATTAAAATGTGGCACCCTCAAACTGATCTGAAACACCTCAGTTTCGACCTTCTGATGGCTCTGAAATGCCTCAGTTTATATCCTCTGACCGGTCTTTTAATTCTGACACAATTACAGTGAAGGTCAAGCCTCCGTGCTGACACTCAGAGTACATCACTCCCTCTGACAGTGTTGCACACCCTGAGCATCACTGACAGTTTCAGCGTTCCCTTAATATGGACCAACTCACAATGCAGCACTCCCCTAACATTATTATTTATATTGACGATCTGACAGTACAGCCCACCCCAGTGCTGACCCTCCGACAGCGCAGCATTCCCTCATTACTCACCCTTTGATACTGTAGTCCACCTTTGGTAATGACACTCTGACAGTGTCACACTCCCTTACTATCGGCCCTTCAACAGTGCAGCACTCCCTCAACGATGACACCGTAACGATGCAGGATTCCCTCAGTCCTGGCTCTGCAACAGTCAAGCATTCAATCAACACTGACCCTCTGTTAGTGCAGCACACCCCTAATATTGATCCTGTGACAGTGCAGCACTCCCTTAATATTGGCCTTCCGACAGAGTGGCACTTTCTTGACGAAGACACTCTGACAATACAGTTTTCCCTCATTGCTGATCCTCTGGCAGTGCAGCATTCTGTCATCATTGGCACCTTGCCAGTGGAGCTACATGCTTCTTATTGACCCTCCACAGTGCAGCACTGCCTCTCTACTGACTCCACAACATTAATATTGATCCCCGAACGGGAGGTTCTCTTTCATACCCACCCCAACAAAGAGAAGCCCTCCCTCATCTTTAACCCTCTGACAGTGCAGCACTCCCTTAATATTAACCCGCTGCCAGTGTGGCACTACGTTACAGTGCAGAACTCCAACAAAGTGATCATCTGAGTGTCGCGCACACACTCAATATTGACCCTCCAACAGCGTAGCCCTCCCTCAGAACTGACCGTCTGACATCCAGACACTGATAGTGTCGCAATTCTGTAATATCGACCCCCACCGACGCAGCAGAACTCTCTCAATATTGGCCTTCGGACAGGACTGCGCAACTGATCCTTCGGCGGTGCCCCTTGATATCAATCCTCTGACATTATAGCACTCCCTCAGTACTAACTCTCTGAACGTGCAGCACTCTCTCAGGTCTGATTCTGCGCTATTTCAGCACTCCCACGTCATTAACCCTCTGACAGTGCAGCACTCCCTTTATATTATATTATATTTATCAACTCTCCAACAGTGCACTATTTCCTTAATATTGGACCTCTGATTGGACAAGCTGACAGCATCTCATGTTCTTTATCGACAGAGAGTCAGTTCTGTGGTAGTACCTCATTGGAATGGGTCAGAGTGGGTCTAATCAGTCCAACCCCAAACCTAACCGCGGCTTCAGGCCTAAGCCTAGCCTCAGGCCTAACACTCACCCTCAACCTAAGCAGAAGCCTCAGCCCCAAACCTAAATGTGGTCTGAGCTCTAACCCTAACCATAGACTCAGCCCTAAGCCTAACCTCAGCCTTAACCCAAAACCTCTCCCGAGCCCTACCCCGAACTCCAAACTTAACCTCATTAGTAACCCTAACACAAGTCTCATCCCTCGCCCTCACTCTACCCTCATCCAAAACCTAGTCCAATCCTCACACCTAACCCCTAGCCTTGGTCCTAACCCAAACCCTAACCCTCGCCACCCTCTCACGCTAACCCTCATTGAATTAGTGAGTACTGAGGTATAGCAGCACTGTCAGAGCATCAGAATAGTGGGAGTGAACTGTTGTCAGACTGTCGATACTGAGGTAGTGTCTCATTATAGAAGGGTCAGAATTGAAGCAGTGCCACACTAACAGAGACTCAGTACTGAGGTACTGCAACAGCGTCATAGAATCTGAACTGTGGGCGTGCATTATTGTCAGAGGGTCATGATCTGAGGCAGTGTCTCCTTGTGAGAGGGTCAATACTGACAGAGAGCCTTCCTTGCCTGACGGTCAGTACTGAGGCACTGCTTCTTTGTCAGGGGGTCTGGAGGGACAGTGTCTCATTGTTGGTCAGTCCAGTGTGAGGCAGTAGCTCATTGGTGGAGGGTCAGTCCTCAGGGTGGGCGGATGATGTGGAGGTGCTGGTGTTGGACTTGGGCGGACAAGGCTGAGTATTGACACTCTGCTACAAATGCACTCCCTAGTTCTGACCTTCTGATAAAGGCAAACTCCCTAATTACTGACACTCTGCCAAGTAGGCACTGGCTCAAACAGACCCTCTGACAATAGGCCACTGACCCTCTGATAGAGCTGCAGTACCTCAGTGAGGCAGTGGCACTCCTTGAATTCTGATCCCATTACAATCAGGCACTGCGTCAGTACTGACTCTCGGCCGAAGAGGTACTGCCTGAAAACTGATCCAATGACAATGAGGCACTCCATCAGGACTTACCTCTGACAGTGCTAGATTACCTCTGTACTGACCTTCTAAAATGGGTGGCACTCCTTCAATTCTGACCCCCTTACAACATAGCCCTGCTGCAGTGCCGACCCTCTGACAACAAGGCATTCTCTGAAGCCTGATCCCCTCAAGATGAGGTCATACTTCAGTATTAACACTGACAGAGAGTCACTTCCTCTATATTGACCCTCTCATCGTGCGGCACACCCTCAGTTCTGATCTTACGACAATGGGGCACTTTTGACCAGCTGACAATGATGCTCTCCCTCAGTTCTGACACCTCCACAGTTCTGCACTACCTCTGTACTGACTCTCAGTACTGACCCTATTCTGATCCATTGCAATGAGGCGCTGCCTCACTTGTGGCTGTATAACAATGATGCACTCCATCGATTCTGCGCCGCACACAGTGCTGTAATACTTCCGTACTGCCCTCTAATTGTGAGGCACTCACTTAATTTTGACCCCCTTACACTGAGGCTGTGCCTCAGTATTCACCTCTGAAAATAATGCACTCCTACACATCTGGCCCTCTGATGCTACTGCAATAACTTAGTCACGTGGTTAGCTTCAATGCTGATGCCATTACACGCAGGCAGTTTCTCAGAACTGACCTTCTAACAATGGCACTCCCTTCGGACGGTCAGATACAGCCACACTACCTCCGTTTTGACCCTCTCATCACGTGGCAGTCCCTCAATTCTGAACTCCTCAGAATGAGGCGCTAACTCAGTATTGACCCTCTGACAAAGAGGCACTCCCTTAGGGCTGACCTTGCACCAATCAGATACTGCCTCACACCAAACCCTCTCGAATAATGAGGCACTGCTTCAGTCCAGACCCTCTGACAAAGACGCACTGCCTCAGAACTGACTCTCCAGCTATGGTGACCGGCCACAAAACGGACCTGCTGACAATGAGGTACTTCCTACCATCTCGAATCATGTGGCATATCTCTAATCCTGTGGCCCTCTCTCAGTTCTGTCGCCATTGCATTGAGGTATTCCCTCTTCGTTGATCCTCTGAACTCCCTCAAGACTGACCATCCACCGTTGATGCACGACCTCAGATCTGACCCACTGACAGTCCTACAATCTGTCACCATTCCATGTAGCATTCCAGCAATTCTGACCCCATTTCAATGAGACGCTGTTTCAGATGGTCACTCTGAAAACGAAGCGCATTCTCAGGACTAAATCTCTGAAACTAAAGCACTTCATCAGTACTAACTCTCTGGCAGGCAAGTATTGGGGGTTAGGTTAGGGCTGAGGTTAGACTTGGAGCTTAGGCGAGGGTTGGGGTTGAGGCTAAGCGTTAATTGGGGCTGTGTGTTACGGTTCATTTTAGGGCTGAGGCCATAGCTAGTGGTAGGGCTGAGGCTCACTTTAGGGCTGAGACTAGATGTTTGGTCTGAGGATCAGCATTAGGGCTGAGGGTAGGGAGGGTTTACGCTGAGGATAGGGTTAGGGTTAGGGTTAATGCTGAGGTGAGGGTTAGCCTGAGGCGAGCGTTTGTATGGGTTTAGGGCTGAGGCTGGGTTTAGAGTCAGGGTTCGGGCAAAGAAACGCTGCCTCAGAACTGACCTGCTGACAATTAGCCAGTGCATTAGGTACTGATGAGCTAATAAAAAGGCCCGCTCTCAGCACTGACACTGCAGCAATGAAGTCTTGCCTCACAACTAACTCACAAAGGGCTCATAATTGAGGAAGTGCCAAATGATGAAAGGGTGCGGACTGAGGTGTTGTATAACTGTCAGAGGGTCAGAACTGAGGTATTGCGTCATTATCAGATGGTCAATTCTGCAGCAGTGGCCCACTGTAATAGGGTCAGAAAGGTCATACTGAGGTCTTGCAAGATAGGGTCAGAACTGTTGGAGTGATTCATTATCAGAGGGTAGGCACTGAGGCATTGAAGCATTGACAGAGGGTCAACACACTGTCTGTATTGAACATGTGGCAATAATGTTCTGACTGCATAACATCAAGGCACTGCCTCAAAACTGACCCTTAATACTGACCCTCGCACAGTGCTGCATTGCCTCAGTCGTGATGCTGCATTCGTGTGGTACTAGCAGTTCCAACCCCATGAATAGGATGGGCTGAAGGGTAACATTTCTTGATATTTGAGAAATGGTTGACTTTGAATGAGTCCTGTCAGCATTCCTGTTTTACAGTTAATTTTATTTCTGTAACTGGTTTTTTTCTTTGCCAAGTCGTTTGTTACACCGGAGCAGAGGGAGCATTTTGTTCCTCGGCACTGGACGTCATCTCGGAATGAGACCGCGAACGGTGCCAGGAACAACCTCAGCCTCCAGGCCAGCCGTTGATCGAGGGGTCCCTCACGGCCACAAGAACATGAGGCTTATTCTTTTTTACTCTCTACTTGTTATTCTTTTTAATTACTCTTTCTGCATCTTTTATTTCCTCAATAAATGTTCATCTTTCAGAAAATTGGCAAGCATTCCTTTAACTGCACTTGATAGAATCACAAAAGAACCACCTCGATGCACGCTGTCATCAAAAACACACCATTATTCTGAGGCACTGCCTCAGCATTGATCCTCTGACAATATCGCACTCCCACAGATTTGACCCTTTGACAACGAAGCAAGGCCTCAGTATTGAAGCTCTGACAATGCTTCAATCCCTCAGTTCTGACCATCTGACAAGGAGGCAGCTTTATTTCTGACCCTCTCACAGTAGCAATATCTCAGGACTGACCTTCTATTTGTATGGCATTGCCTCACCTTAGAATGAGGTGTTGCCTCAGTCTTGACCTTCTGACAATAATGCACTCCCACAGTTCGGACCCTCTCATATTGCTGCATTTCCTCAATACTGACACTAAAAATATGTGGCAGATCTTTAGTGCTGATCCTTTTACAAGGAAGCATTGTCTCAGTATTGACCATCTGACAATGATGAACTCTCACAGGGGTCAGGACTGAACCCGTCAATGAGGCACTTCTTCAGTGCCCGCACTCATTATTCGCCTTCTGACAAAGCTTCAAAACCTCAGTACTGACCCTCTCACAGGGCCGACCTTCTGTCAAATCTAGAGAATTAATACAGAGGAGGTGTCTCTTATTAGAGGGTCTGCCTGAACTCTTGGTTGAAGTGTTCAATAAATTGCTACAACCTGAAAGAAGTAATTCTTCCCTGAATTAATAGGCAACCAATTTGAAAATGTGGCCTCTGGTCGTAAAATCTTTCACAAATGGGAGTAATCTCTACGGATATACACTATCAAGCCTCTTTAGAATCTTACATGTTGAAAAAATAAGATTTTTTTCAATCTTATAAACTCCAATGAATGTCGCCCAACTTTCCTAAGCATAGCAATCCCCTCCGCCATTTCCGAAATCAACCCAGTCAACATGAGGTGTCCGGCCTCCGCAGCACTCGCTCTGTGGCTGTACATGACTTGTAAGTTACCATCCTGCTGCTACGACTCTACTTCTATTTACGATGCAGTCCTCCGTCCATCCGAACATACTACCCTTGAACACACGGGCTCTTTTCTTTTGAGACACCTTATGAGCTGTACCTTATCAAATGCTTTGTTGAAATCTCAATGTACTACATCAACTGGTGGTCCTTCGTCAGTAATGTTTGTTTCCTTCTCAAAGCACTGTAGCAAGTTTGTCAAGTATTATTTCCCCTTTATGAAAGGATGTTAACCCTGTAGGATGTTATAGCACACTCAGTACCCTGTTATTTCATCTTTCATTGCCGGCATGAACATCTACCCAGGTTGACCTAAATTGGCAATACTTGCTTACTATTTTGTCCAAGTATCTTTGGAATAATGGTGTTATGTTCACAATCTTTCAACCCTCTGAGAATTTTCCACAATCTAAGGATTCTTGGAAGATTATCATCAGTGCCTCCATTGTATCTGCAGCTGCGTTCTTCAACATGAGAGGATACAACTCATCACACACCTTGGATATTTTCTGTACTGATTGGAGTTATGTTTGGAATGCTGTGCAGTGACATTCACTTTTAACAGTTTGCTAAATACTACCAGGAACAGAAATTGTCATCCAGCTGCAACTAAACTAAAGCTTTCAGCACAGAAGGAAGTCTTTCAATTCATTATGAACCTATTAACTCCTGAAAAGGGCAATACGATTTGCCTCAGTCCATAAATGTTCTTTCTCCAACATCCTGAGATGCATTATCCGTATTTCTTCAAATTTACCACAGAATCTGTTTCACTCACCCTTTCAGCAAGACGCATGACAACAAATCGGCATTTTTAGTCCCCCGATAGCCTCCGTTGCACACGTGCATTGTTAGATGATTATTTATTTGTGTGCCTGCTTTTTTGCTCGAATGGAGAAAGGTAAATTTCTGTTCTTTTGTCATCAGAACTATTGCCTCCACACTCTCATCTTCCTTGTTTTATCCTGTGCTGGAATATTTAATTTGTTGACATATCTGAAATATGTTGTTGAATGGATCGGGTTTTGTAACATTGCATTCCCCATAGACCATCTACCGATGCTGTTGCTTGTTCTAACAGTTATTATCTCGCAGAGTGGAAAATGCAGTTTGAAAGCA